>NC_057762.1:2775848-2937916 GCF_010389155.1 Erigeron canadensis | reverse complement strand
TACAATTGCCACTCAAATCACAAAGTCATTAATTGTTATCAAACAATATGAAACAATCATAATTGTTATCTATTATCATTGGACAGTGGTTGAAAATAAACATATTCATGTTATGGGTCGTATCATGATCAAACACGTATACTTGAATGTCAAATACGGGATCAAGTATGTTATATTTAATTAATTAATCTTTCATACTAATATCACTTATGAGTACAATTGGTTTCAAAATTTATATAATAGAGAAATTATTATAGCATGTGCCTTGTGGAATGACTATTAACACATTCATCAATGTGTATTAGCTAATAATGACTGTGACGAATATGTGGTTATTGTACTACAATTTGCAAGTATATCACTTAGAACCATATATCTTCCAAATTATAAGTTTTTATGAATTAAATTATGAAGATCTATATTGATAAATCGTAACCCGTGTCCAGTGTCGGACACGGGTCTAAAATCTAGTTGATTATATAACTCGGCTGAAATATTAAATTGATCAACACAATAATTATATATATTAGTACCTATTGCATTAATAAACATAAAAAGACATTTATGATATTATATAAAAAAGTATTATTTTGTTTTCTACTAAAGAATAAATTGTAGACATCATAGATAAAATAAAACATTTGAAAATATTTAATGGGTTATTATCTTTAACAGTTTATTAATTAGATATGACATCATAAATAAATAAAAAACATTTGAAAAATTTGTCGACATGCACATCATAATGTTTCTAAAAATAGTTTAACCGGGTGTCACACCCCACCTTAGGCGGAATCGTAGGATATGACTAAAAGATATAGCAAAGGCACATGGACTTTATAATAGAGTCATACTAAATGAAATTCAAATAAATGTAAATTCCATAAACGGAAGGTCTAGGCAACACGCCTCAAATAGCAAAGAAGTAATAACTGCAAATAGCGTTCAATGTTTCACATGCAATCTAGGAGTCCATGAAGGATCTTTATTGGTCTTCCTAAAGTCCATAAGCTCAATTCTTAAACATTGTTATTACCTGAAAATGAATGCTCGAAAATGTCAACATAATGTTGGTGAGTTCGTAGGTTTAAAGGAATTCAAATGAATTTGTTGTGCATGATATATGAGGTTTGGACAATAGTGTAAAAATAAACATGTAGCATTGTATGCAACAAATAGTAATCAATGTCATCATAGTTATCCAACAACACAATCCCCATCACTCCTGCCAACAACTCAATCATGCTTTAAATACCAACAACTACCAGCTGTAGTATATAGTTGGTCGATAGATATCAAATAGTCTTCAATAGATATCAACAGACATCTATTGCATCATGGAATCAACACAACAAGCTAGCATACACATTTCATAATTACACGTATTTGTCCAGAAAACAAAAAGTTTGGCACACTACTAAAGAAATGAAAAGTGTTTTGAGCATCATTTTCCCCAAAAAATAAAATAAAAAGGGGCCACGAAACTCACCTCAACAAGCAAGTAGTATGCAATTCAACAAGTCGCTAGAATCTACACAACATATAAATATGAACAAGTTACAATTATGGACATGGTCAAGAACTGTCCATTGTAACCCGTATTTGATGAAATACACATATGGCTACTTTCAAAATATTCACAATTGATTTGTCATATATTATTAAGTTACAAGTCACAACTTAATATATTTTGTTTACTGATTTAAGATTAAATTCTACAAGTTCATATTAACTGAAATTTTTGGTAACTTTATCTATTTTTTTATTAGGATGAAACGAATGATTCAAGATTCCAAATCTTAACTACTGTTACCTTAGAGTGTTATATACTTACATGAATTTTTTATAATTTATTTGGCACGTTAACTATTTTTAAAAATTCAATGATTACAGACTAGTCAGAAAAATCACTGTTTGCGCACAGAAAAGTTTTATAAAAGTTAAGGGCCTTCGAAGCTTCAAAAAAATCCAATTTTTTACTGTACAATCTTAACATCTCAAAAACGTTTCTGGAGAAAAATAATTGTCCAGTTCATAAAATCGACCAAGATATGACTATTTGAAGTCGACCAAAATCTGTTCGGAAAACTCAGCTTTGCGCAGTTTGTTATAAAATTCGTTTGACAACCTTAACTTATTTTGACACGAAACCACTTCCACCAGAAAGTAGACTTCCTGAACTTAATTTTAGACACCAAAAACGTGACTTAACCATCTCCCATGACCAAGATACGACCTTTCAAAGTTAACAAAATGAATCTGTCCAGATTCTGAAATAACCCAAACAAACTGTTTTAAAGACTACTACAACTAATATATATAATAAATTTCAAATCTTTCCAACACCTAATTAAATCTGTTATTATGATTTTCATGCCTTCATAATTGGATTTCTTTTATTACATTAATTATTATGCTTCATGAATACTTAAACTTTAACATTAATATGATTATTATTCAAGCTTTTGATTTAACCCTAAAAAAAAAACCCTTTCATTCATTATTATAAATTGCCATAATATATATTCATCAAATAGGTTACTTATAAATAAAATAATAAAAAAAAATATGCTTATAATATATATATATATTAATATTAAAAAGACTAATATATATGAAAAAGAAGAAGTGATTTTACCCCAAGATTGATGATTCTTCTTAGACACCTGAAAAGAAGAATAGAATATAATTTAAGAATTTTTTATTATTGTAATAAATCAAGATTCAATAGAATTATAATTAAACTTACCAAAATCCAAGAACTCCTTAAGATGATTTTTTTTGAGATTGAGTGATAAAAAAAAAATAGATTGTGATGGTGTTTTGTTTGATGATGTTCGACGGCAGGAGGAATCAAGATAGGTATATTTTTTTTTTTTTTTTTGTTTAGGGTATATCTTATTATATATATATGATAGTGTTTTAGTTAGTTTATGATTAGACTTAATGTATCATAAGAATTCTAATGGAATTAAAATTCCTTGCTCACCATTAAATTGTGGTAATATATATATGACTAAATTTTTTACTAAACATATGATATTTTACTATTACTATTACCATCTTACGACTTATACTAATTATATATTACTTTTATAATTATTGATTTCGTTCCACTAAATAGCGTATACTAATTATCAATGTCTATAAATAAATATGACTAACAACTACAAGTCTAGAAATTACGGGGATAGTTATAGTCATCTACGTTTAGGAAGATCAAATATCTCAATCCTAAACTATTGAATATCAAGTAATAGAGATCCCATATTGGAAATGATCACCACATTTCTATGCTTGTTATACTATATAGGCACATTGACTAGTCAAGAAATTTGGAATGTAAGTTAGAGACTATAATAAATTACCAGTTTTGTTGACGGATGTCACAGTCTCCCCTACTTGAGAAAATTTCGTCTCGAAATTTTGTTGGAGTTACGGTTGGAAGTCGTAGCATCAAATAGATGTGGATATTTGATTTTCATTTGATCCTCTCGCTCCCAAGTAAACTCTGGCCCTCGTTTTGAATTCCACCGGACCTTGACAATTGGAATTTTACTACGTTTAATGTCTTAAGTTCTCGATCCATGATCTCAACTGGTTCTTCCACAAAATGTAACTTGTCATCAATCTTAATGTCGTCTAGCGGTACATGCAAACTTGTATCCGCGAGACACTTCTTGAGATTTGACACGTGGAATGTATCATGTATCCTACTTAGTTCTTGAGGTAGTCTTAAACGATAAGCTACCGGACCAATCCGTTCAACAATTTCAAACGGTCCAACGTACCTTGGTGCCAACTTTCCTTTCTTTCCAAATCGAACCATGCCCTTCCAAGGCGACACTTTAAGTAACACTTTATCACCAACATAGAATTCTAAAGGCCTTCGCCGTTTGTCGGCGTAGCTCTTTTGGCGGTCTCTAGCTGCTTTCAGTCTTTCTTTGATTTGAAAAATCCTATCTGTGTCTCTTGTACAATCTCCGGGCCAATCAACTGACTTTCTCCAATCTCAGCCCAAACAACAGGTGAGCGACATTTCCGCCCATATAAAGCTTCAAATGGAGCACACTTAATACTTGAATGATAACTATTATTGTACGAGAACTCAACTAGAGGAAGGTGAATATCCCAGCTCCCCCAAAGTCCATCACACACGCCCTAAGCATATCTTCCAAAGTCTGAATAGTACGCTCACTTTGTCCATCGGTTTGAGGATGGTAAGCCGTACTCAGGTCTCTAAACTGTTCCCAATGCCTTTTGCAATGACTGCCAAAATCGTGATGTGAAATGACTATCACGATCAGATATAATAGACACCGGAATTCCATGCTTTGCCACTATCTCCTTTATATAAATCCTTGCTAACTGCTCCATTGTGTAGCTCTCACGGATAGCTATAAAGTGCGCAGACTTTGTCAATCTATCTACTATCACCCAAATCTTGTCATGCCCACTACTATTCTTGGCAGCTTTGTAATAAAATCCATGGTTATTCTTTCCCATTTCCATTCGGAAGTTGTGGTTGCACTAATAAACCCGGTGGTTTATTATGTTCAGCTTTGACTTTTAGACATGTTAAGCATCCACTGACATAACTGGCTATATCTCTTTTCATTCTCGGCCACCAATACAAATCCTTAAGGTCGTGATACATTTTATCAGCTCCCGGGTGTACGGAGTATCTCGTACTATGTGCCTCGTCCAAAATCACTGTTCTTAATCCACCTGCAAGTGGAATCCATATTCGTCCTACAAAGTACAGTACTCCATCCTCTTTACGCTCCATTTGCTGATCAAGGTCACGTAACCCTTCTTTTTCTACATTGATATTCTGCAATGCTTCATCTTGAGCCCGACTTATCATTGATTTTATATCCGAATGAATTGTCATGATCAATGCTCGTACTTGCTTTGACTTAATTCTTTCTTCCTACTTAACGCGTCAGCCACAACATTCGCCTTACCCGGATGGTAACGAATCTCACAATCATAGTCACTAATAATTCAATCCACCGCCTCTGTCGCATATTCAACTCTTTTTGATCGAAAATATGTTGGAGACTCTTGTGATCGGTGTAGATCACACTTTTCGTCCCATAGAGATAGTGCCTCCAACATTTGAGTGCAAAAACCACTGCACCAAGCTCCAAGTCATGGGTGGTGTAGTTTTTCTCATGGATTTTGAGTTGCCGAGAGGCATAAGCAATCACTTTACCCCTTTGCATTAGTACACATCCCAAGCCTTGATTTGAAGCATCACAATAAACTACAAAATCGTCCGGACCATCGGGGAGGGTAAGAATAGGAGCGTTACATAGATTTCTTTCAGTGTTTGGAATGCCTTTTCTTGCTTATCTCCCCAATCAAACTTCTTATCCTTTTGGGTTAACTGAGTAAGTGGTTGAGCGATTTTCGAGAAGTTAGCGATGAATCGTCGATAATACCCGGCCAAGCCTAGAAATGAACGAACCTCTGATGGCGTCGTAGGAGTCTTCCAATCTTTTACTGCTTCGATCTTACTGGGGTCAACATGGATTCCTTCACTATTCACTACATGCCCAAGGAAATGAACTTCTTGTAACCAAAAGTCGCACTTCGAAAACTTAGCAAACAATCTCTCTTTCCAAAGTAGTTCAAGAATCATTTTCAAGTGAGATTCATGTTCTTCCTTAGACTTCGAATAGATTAAAATGTCATCAATGAATACAATAACAAACTTATCGAGATAGGGTTTGCATACACGGTTCATCAAATCCATGAAAACTGCGGGTGCATTAGTCAAACCGAAAGGCATGACTAAGAACTCAAATGTCCATATCGAGTCCTGAATGCTGTTTTTGGAATATCTGCTTCATTAACTCTGAGTTGATGATATCCGGACCGAAGGTCTATTTTCGAGAAAAACTTCGCACCTTGAAGTTGATCGAATAAGTCGTCGATTCTAGGAAGAGGGTAACGATTCTTAACTGTCAGTTTGTTCAACTCCCGGTAATCGATGCACATACGAAACGAACCATCTTTCTTCTTGACAAACAATACTGGTGCTCCCCAAGGCGAATGACTAGGTCTGATGAAGCCTTTTTCTTGGAGCTCTTGGAGTTGATTAGACAGTTCTTGCATTTCGGTAGGTGCTAAACGGTATGGAGCTTTGGCGACTGGCGTCGCTCCCGGAATAAGATCTATACGGAATTCAACTTGTCTTACAGGAGGTAATCCTGTTAGATCTTCGGGAAAAACTTGTGGAAAAACCCGTACGATAGGAATATTTTCGAGTTTCTTCTCGTTAGCCTGAATGCCCATGAGGTGCTTCTGATTTTCCTCCACCCGCTCCCCGTATATGAGTAGCATTTCACTATTTCCTAGCGGTATACGGACCACCTTCTCATAGCAAATTATCTCGGCTCTATGCTTCGATAGCCAATCCATACCAATAACTACGTCAAAACTCCTTAACGAGAAAGGCAGAAGGTTAACACTAAACAATGACCTTCTATTTCTAAGGTACAATCATTAACGATTCTATCAACTCTATCAATTTTCCATTAGCTACCTCAACCAAGAAATAAGTATTCAATATTATGGGTTCTCTATCTAGGAGTGGCATGAACTTAATAGAAACAAAACTGTACTCAGCACCAGAGTCGAATAATACTGTAGCAAGGTGATTGTTTAAGGAAAACGTACCCGTCACAATATTTGGATCTTGACGAGCTTCATTTGCTACCATGACAAAAGCTCTACCACGGGCTTGGTTGGCATTATTCCCTTGATTCCGATTCCCTCCATTAGCTACCACTTGATTCTGATTGTTAGCTCTTTGTCCCTGATTATTTCCTTGATTCTGAGTTCCACCAATAGCTAGTACTTGATTTGGATTATTACCCCTCTGACCCCATGCTCGGTTCAAATTTGGACACGTGTTGCGGTAATGGTTATGACTACCGCACTCATAGCACGTTCCACGGTTATTTATCGGGTTAACAGCATTCACCGGAGCCACCTGCTTGACTCCCACTCGACAGTCCCTAGCAAGGTGTCCAAATCGGTTGCAGTTTGTACACAAACGGCAAGGTGAATTTTGGAAATGATGGAATTGACATTTTGTACACTTTGGAGCAGTACCCGTATATCCGATCTTAGTCGCATCCGTTGCCATCAACCCCGTTGCCATTTTTGCCTTCTTGTTATTTCCATTAGTATTCTTTGACCCACTTGTCTCAGTACCATCCTTCCTTTTCTCATTAACCTTAGACAATGACCCATTTCTCACCATTTCATCCGTTAAAGAACCTGCTTTCTGAATAGCACTTTGAATCGTGGTTGGCTCAGTTGCTGACACAAGCCCACGAATTTGGGGAACAAGACCATAGATATACCTCTGGATCCTATTTGATTCAGGTCTAACTAGATGAGGTACTAGTTTGGCAAGCTCATAAAACCGATCAGTGTAAGCGGCATGTTTGGCTCCTACCATTGAATGATTCCAAAATTCATTTTCCAACTTTGCATTTCATTTTTCGGACAGAATTCTTCCAGTAGTAATTCCTTAAACTCGTCCCATGTCATCCCCACAGCTGCTACTCTACCCCTAGCTTGTATCTCAGTGTTCCACCATGTCAATGCTTTATTAGTCAGTGAAGCTGCGGCATACTTCACCTTTTGATTCTCTGCACAGTTGCTAATATCCATGACAGCTTCCATTTTCTCTATCCATCTAGTGGCTGCCAATGCTCCTCCCTTGCCATCAAAATCTGGTGGTTTACAATATTGAAACTCCCTATAGGTGCATCCATTATTATTGCCTCCAATGATGTTGTTATTCTGATTACCATCATTGTTATTTTCATTATTGTTATTATTGTTCTCATTATTGTTATTGTTGTTCTCATTGTTGTTATTGTTATTCTCATTATTGTTATTATTATTAGGGTTATTGTTGTTGGCATTAAGAACAGCAGCGGTCACTTGAGTAACAATAGTAGGAATAGCGGCAGCTATTTGCTGAGTGATCATGTTTGCAATATCCGGATTGCCACCATCACCTTCTCCATCATTAACCCCATTATTTCCACCACGTCCACCACCTCTACCTCCACGTCCTCCATTTCTTCCTCCTCTATTCATTTTCTACACAAGAGAAAGGATTTATAAGTACTTGATGAAGACTTTCAATGAATAACTACTACTCATGGCAAAATTCTTACACCTTGTCCAATTTGTTAATTGTGTTGAGTTTGATCAGCAAACTTGGTCATATAAGCGCATGTGTGTTGTGATGTATTTGTAATTACGTTGCGCACCGTAATTACAACTACATCCCACCACACACGTTTTTATCGTCCAAATTCACATATCACAAATTCAGCACATCCTTCATAAATAATTGCCACAAAACACATAGATCCATATACCAAGCACGACATTTCGATTAATCAATCAATCTAAAAAAAAAAAATTTATAAATCCAAGAAATTTCCAATTCGAAAGAAGGAATCCAAGACATAAGAATAAAATCCAAAACTAAGAAAGTAAGAAAAAAAGAAGCTAATGCAAGTTCGATAGGATTCCTAGATAGTCCTTAAAGGCTAGCCCTCCCACGTGCAAGTGGCGTCATAAGGGGAGTTGGAGGAAATGGTGGGAGGATAAGAAGCTTGTTGTCGTGTTGGTCCGACCCGGCTCTCTTGAGAGCTTACTGAGCTAGTAGGACTATAGCTTCTGTTGTCCTTTATCGTAGCCTCCATTGTCTTTCCCTTATGAACGCTTTCGGAGTCTGCCTTAGAATCATAGTCCGATTCTTCCTCCGGCTCGCTGTCAGAATCGATGATTATAACTGTCTTGGAGTAGTAGTTAGGATCTTCTGACGGTTCGCTTTCAGAGGAAACTCTAGGCTTCTGAGATGGTTCTTGAGCGGGGGTTTCCTTGTTAGCTGCGACGTCCCTTTTAAGTTGTCGACGGATGATTATGTCCCTCCATGCGGAACTCTTACGGGCTGTTTTCTTTGTACGTGCCATGACTAAGTAAAACTAGCTACGTTAAAATTACAGGCTGAAACTTTGCACTAATCTAAGCACATAAGGCTTCATCATAATTAGCAATTAAACGCAAATATAAGGCTCACATAACTAGTGCTATCTAATGAAAGTACTCACACATATACGATGCACAAATAGTTCCTATAATGTACACTATATGAGGGTACTTAGGTTATAGTCTAGGCCAACCACCTAATTCTCTATAACCACGGCTCTGATACCAATCTGTCACACCCCACCTTAGGCGGAATCGTAGGATATGACTAAAAGATATAGCAAAGGCACATGGACTTTATAATAGAGTCATACTAAATGAAATTCAAATAAATGTAAATTCCATAAACGGAAGGTCTAGGCAACACGCCTCAAATAGCAAAGAAGTAATAACTGCAAATAGCGTTCAATGTTTCACATGCAATCTAGGAGTCCATGAAGGATCTCTTATTGGTCTTCCTAAAGTCCATAAGCTCAATCTTCTTAAACATTGTTATTACCTGAAAATGAATGCTCGAAAATGTCAACATAATGTTGGTGAGTTCGTAGGTTTAAAGGAATTCAAATGAATTTGTTGTGCATGATATATGAGGTTTGGACAATAGTGTAAAAATAAACATGTAGCAGCTTGTATGCAATCCAAATAGTAATCAATGTCATCATAGTTATCCAACAACACAATCCCCATCACTCCTGCCAACAACTCAATCATGCTTTAAATACCAACAACTACCAGCTGTAGTATATAGTTGGTCGATAGATATCAAATAGTCTTCAATAGATATCAACAGACATCTATTGCATCATGGAATCAACACAACAAGCTAGCATACACATTTCATAATTACACGTATTTGTCCAAGAAAACAAAAAAGTTTGGCACAACTACTAAAGAAATGAAAAGTGTTTTGAGCATCATTTTCCCCCAAACAAATAAAATAAAAAGGGGCCACGAAACTCACCTCAACAAGCAAGTAGTTATGCAATTCCAACAAGGTCGCTAGAATCTACACAACATATAAATATGAACAAGTTACAATTATGGACATGGTCAAGAACTGTCCATTGTAACCCGTATTTGATGAAATACACATATGGCTACTTTCAAAATATTCACAATTGATTTGTCATATATTATTAAGTTACAAGTCACATAACTTAATATATAATATTTGTTTTACTGATTTAAGATTAAATTCTACAAGTTCATATTAACTGAAATTTTTGGTAACTTTATCTATTTTTTTATTAGGATGAAACGAATGATTCAAGATTCCAAATCTTAACTACTGTTACCTTAGAGTGTTATATACTTACATGAATTTTTTTATAATTTATTTGGCACGTTAACTATTTTTAAAAATTCAATGATTACAGACTAGTCAGAAAAATCACTGTTTGCGCACAGAAAAGTTTTATAAAAGTTAAGGGCCTTCGAAGCTTCAAAAAAATCCAATTTTTTACTGTACAATCTTAACATCTCAAAAACGTTTCTGGAGAAAAATAATTTTCCAGTTCATAAAATCGACCAAGATATGACTATTTGAAGTCGACCAAAATCTGTTCGGAAAACTCAGCTTTGCGCAGTTTTGTTATAAAATTCGTTTGACAACCTTAAACTTCATATTTTGACACGAAACCACTTCCACCAGAAAGTAGACTTCCTGAACTTAATTTTAGACACCAAAAACGTGACTTAACCATCTCCCATGACCAAGATACGACCTCTCAAAGTTAACAAAATGAATCTGTCCAGATTCTGAAATAACCCAAACAAACTGTTTTAAAGACTACTACAACTAATATTTATATATAAATTTCAAATCTTTCCAACACCTAATTAAATCTGTTATTATGATTTTCATGCCTTCATAATTGGATTTCTTTTATTACATTAATTATTATGCTTCATTGAATACTTAAACTTTTAACATTAATATGATTTATTATTCAAGCTTTTGATTTAACCCTAAAAAAAAAAACCCTTTCATTCATTATTATAAATTTGCCATAATATATATTCATCAAATAGGTTACTTATAATAAAAATTAATAAAAAAAATATGCTTATATATATATATATATATTAATAATTAAAAAGACTAATATATATGAAAAGAGAAGACAAGTGATTTTACCCCAAGATTGATGATCTTCTTCTTAGACACCTTGAAAAGAAGAATAGAATATAATCTTTAAGAATTTTATTATTAATTGTAATTTAAATCAAGATTCAATAGAATTATAATTAAACTTACCAAAATCCAAGAACTCCTTAAGATGATTTTTTTTGAGAATTGAGTGATAAAAAAAAATAGATTTGTGATGGTGTTTTGTTTGATGATGTTCGACGGCAGGAGGAATCAAAGATAGGTTATATTTTTTTTTTTTTTTTGTTTAGGGTATAGTCATTATTTATATATATATGTGATAAGTGTTTTAGTTAGTTTATGATTAGACTTAATGTATCATAAGAATTCTAATGGAATTAAAATTCCTTGCTCACCATTAAATTGTGGTAATATATATATGACTAAAATTTTTTACTAAACATATGATATTTTACTATTACTATTACCATCTTACGACTTATACTAATTATATATTACTTTTATAATTATTGATTTCGTTCACCACTAAATAGCGTATACTAATTTATCAATGTCTATAAATAAATATGACTAACAACTACAAGTCTAGAAATTACGGGGATAGTTATAGTCATCTACGTTTAGGAAGATCAAATATCTCAATCCTAAACTATTGAATATCAAGTAATAGAGATCCCATATTGGAAATGATCACCACATTTCTATGCTTGTTATACTATATAGGCACATTGACTAGTCAAGAAATTTGGAATGTAAGTTAGAGACTATAATAAATTACCAGTTTTGTTGACGGATGTCACACCCGGGTTCAAACCGGGCGTTTTAATTAAAATTATAAAACTATAAAATATGCATGTAATTTTTGTTATTAATATATTATAAATCGATATGGAGTTGATGAATTGAATAACATATAATTATAAAAAATATTTCTTTGTTTGTAATAAAAGATTAAGAACTTTAAATAAGTATTTAGTGAGCTATTTTTAATTAAAATTAATGTAAATTATTTATGACATCATAATTAAAATAAAGACTTTTTAAGAAAAAATATTAGTACAATACTATATAACATGTTTGGTGGTGTACAGATCAATTCCCTTTTTGTTATATCAATTTTGCTTGTATTATGCATTTTTTTTCTAAAAGGAAATTTTATGCCTAGTATTGTAATTTTACGTTTTTTAGCCACAACTTATAACTAGTTTGCCAAACAGATTTATACAATTGGAAGCTTTAATTTTACAGCTCTAGCTCTTAATTCCAGCTTGAGCCCCCATTTTCAGCTCCAGCTATTTTTACTAAACATACTCCAAATCTATAATGTAAGAATATAAACCTCTAGCAACCGTGACGCTTTTACACTATTTATAAACTCGATATATGTAATGTTATTTTAATGAATTAGTATAGTTCAAAGTTAATTCTCACACGACAAAACAAAAACTTGAATCTCATACACTAACTTAGCTCTATTATACACTCGTTAATATTGTCTAAATTTTTTTGCTACCACAAATCTAAAATCTTGACTTTGCTACGTACTAACCGGTTGCTAAAGTGACCTCTGATCTAAGTGATTGTGCTTAATTTCACTAAGATCTCATTAAAATCATCTTCTTTCATGACATCAAATGTCGAGCTATTTAAATAGTTTTAACTTAGATATTGTGTGGTGTTACTCATTACTCATTAGCAATCTATAATTGATTCAATGATTCCCAAAGATATATTGTTAGACGTTAGTTTTTCTTAAATGCTTCGAATGTTCTTGGTGAAGTAAGTTAGGGAAGGATGCAATAGTATATACGATTGTGTTTGAAAGCAATAAAATGATGTTAATTGCTTGTCTTTTTTTTTTTTTTTAACGCCAAAATTGCTTAACGTCTTGCAATTTGTGATCGAATGTTGAGGCTTGTTTTGTGATGTTAAACATTGATGGTTAAAATGGGTTCGTAGTAGAAATTTGTGACCGGTCTAAAGTAGTATAGTGAGACTGTTAAATTGGTGGCTAATCAGTAAGAATAGATCATTATACTTTGAGATTTTCCACCGAGTTTGAGACTTCTTACTAAGGAGGATGGGAATCTTTTTAGAAGTTCTAGGTTTCATTCTAAACAAGTTAGATTACGTATAGAAACAAACTTTATATTTCAAAGGTAACTAACTTTTTGTATACATGGATAGTTTTAAACTTATAGAGAAACAAAAGCCAAATATTGAGCACAAGAATAAATTAAAGTTTAATCTCATATATGTTTTGAACTTAGTGGTAAGTATATATGAATATATCCTTCTCTATTATGAAGCTAAATATCAGAAAGGGAATCCTTTAATTGCTTTTATCCCTATAACTTAACCAAACACTTCATATTCATTTGATAAATTGTACAAACCCCAGTGGCATTTCGAAATCCTGCAATGATGTTTGGATCCTGGGTAACCAGGGTCTGAGTCTGAGCAAGTGAGGTTTTACCTCCAATTTAACATCGTGCCTTCTGTTAGTCTGTAGTGGTTAAATTGGTGGGTTTCCCCTCCCCTGTGGTCCCTAACTTCGTGGATCGGTCGCTAGTGACCGTCTGCCCGTATGGATGTAACAACTAGCCGTTCCATGACACAAACATTAAAAAAAAAAAGTACAAATGAATAAAGCACATAGTACAATTAAATATTGCACTTATACAATTATACATTCCCCACCAATTACACATAGCTGATATCGCTACTCCCAATTATTCAAATTTTGTATATACATTTATTACAGTATTTAATTTTCATCTAAAACATATACAACAAAAATAAAAGAAAGATATACTTACGTTTGGGCTTTTTAGACCTTACTTTGCACTAGTCACACACTCCCATGGCCTAATAATTCAATCAATTTTTTATTTTATTAGCTTCAACTTCAAGTATACTTTTGTCAAATAATCTCATGTTTCGTTAAGCTTGCCCAATAATGATATAATATGTATCATTTTGATCAAAATGTTTGATAGATTATCGATGAGCTATTTGTTTGTTTATAGTAAAAAGTTGTAGAAAAAATGATGTTCAAAGAGTTATGGGTTTGTTTATTTGATACGTGTGAAGAGAGACCTAAGTTGACGATTCAATAAATGAGCTACCATTGAATTGTTTGTTCTTGAAATTGCATAATTAGGTGTTATTAAAAGCTTATAAACGGTTTCGTATTAGTCTATCAATTATTCGTATAAATAAAATACAATAGTCACTAGAAAAATCAACACAAACCCATCATACTATGATACTGATTGATTAAATAAAGTATGGGCCTAGTTGGGCTTTATAGACTTTATTTTGCAGTTTGCAAGTAGTCCAGCATGGCAGCATTGCTTAAGGTAACATTTGATGTTCGTCATGAACTATTATTGGGCTTCTCCCTTTTTAGTGTTTTTTACAATTTGTTTTCACTTTTTTAGGACTTCAAACGTCTGGTTTTTTTCGAGTAGTAGTGTAGTACTGTAGTAGTGCAGCACTTTTCAAAATTAAAAAAATATATATATATAAAAAAAAAAAAAAGAAGAAGAAATATATGGATGTAGCCTTCAAGAAAAAACCACATCGATCTCTTTTAAAGATTGTAAAATAAAAGTTACCGAAAATCACATTTACCTTAATATATAATATTCATATGATTGGTGTTGTAGTCAACTGCTAATTAAGCTTGATGATGCTGATAGAGCATGATTGAGATAGAGCGATCGACAATGTATACATGATAAAACTTTGTACTTAAAACAGATGTTTTTAAATAATTTTAGTTTTTACAGCACCTAAGAAACATACTGTGCAGCATGTAAGCTTTGCCTACATATTCAGAGATTTAAAAGTGTGAAGCCGTGATCAAGTTAAAGATTTAATAAGATGTGCAACCATTAAATTGCTGTTCTTAAAAATGCATAATTGGGAATTATTACAAGCTTATAAATGGTTTAGTAATCTATCAACTTCAAGTATAATTGTTTTTATAAATAAAATACAATTGTGACAAGAAAAATTAATACAAATCCATCATATTATGATAGCAACACATGATCCGTTTTGGAACTATGACCTTTTCTTTTTAGTAAATTTATTTTACTCTTATAACACCTCAAATTTGTAATTAACCCCAACAAAAATAAAAGAAACTAAGAAAGATATACTTACATTTTGGGCTTTTTAGACCTTACTTTTCAACTAGTCCAACACTCCCATTGCTTAAGGTAATAATGTACGTCAATTGGGCTTTTTGCTTGCTATATTTTTATTTTTTTATTTTTATTTTTATTTTTTTTTATTTTTTGAGGGGGGGAGCTAATATTTCTACTTTGTTTGTTATGAAATTCAAGAATTTGGTTTTAGGTATTACGTATTACATTATATGCATTTAATAAATTATTAGTAACAACCTCAATTTCTTAGTTTATTAGCTTCAACTTCAAGTGTACTTTTGTCAAATATCTCATGTTTCATTGAACTTGCTCAAAAATGTTATAATATGTATAATTTTGATCAAAATGTTTGATAGATTATCGATGAGCTATTTGTTTGTATATAGTAAGAAGTTTTAGAAAAAATGATGCTCAAACAGTTATAAGTTTATTTGATGAGCGTGAAGAGATATCTCAGTTGAAAATTTCAAGAAATGAGCAACCATTGAATTGTTGTTATTGAAATAGCATAATTGGGAGTTATTAAAAGCTTATAAATGATTTCGTATTAGTCTATCAAAGATTCGTTAAAAGAAAGGGGAAAGTAGAGGCAATAAATTTCAGGGGATAAAATAAATTATATTTTCTTCACAAGTTTGTTTGTAGTACCTACCAAGAAAATCAACACAAATGAAAAGATATATAGACTAGAAATAGTGATTTTATTTATGTTGTTGATGATAATTACACCAAGCCAAGACGTCTATTTATACAAAGAGAAAACATTCTAATTATGGTAACAAATCAAAAGCATTCAATTCGTCCTAATCTTTTTCTTCCTGCGTAAGAGCGAACTATTTCTAACACTCCCCCTCAAGTTAAATAGTGGGACTGCCAAAATTCAACTTGTTCAGACATTTGTGGAATATAGCTGTCCCCACTGCTTTAGTTAAAATATCAACCGGTTGATCTTCAGATCGGACAAACGGTAATTTGATAATTCCATCTTCAAGCTTTTCTTTGATGAAATGTTGATCAACTTCCACATGCTTAGTTCTATCTTGCTGCATGGATTCTCTGAGATTTAGATGTCTACTTCATTGTCATTCATAATCTGAATACTTTTTTTAGGAGCGAATCCTAATTCCGTCACAAGTTTTTTAAGCCACAAAGCTTCTGCTAGTCCCTTAGCTATTCCTCGAAATTCAGCTTCAGCACTTGATAAAGAAACAACTTTCTGTTTTTTACTCTTCCATGTGACTAGATTACCACCTACCAGGGAGAAATATCCTGAAGTTGATCTTCTGTTTCCTTTATCTCCAGCCCAATCAGCATCTGTATATATCTGAATATTAAGATGGCCATTTGCTTTAAACAGTACTCCATGATTAGTAGTTCCTTTGAGATATTTGATAATCCTTAAGGCTGCATTCTTATGTTCTTCTTGTGGTTGGTGCATGAACTGACCTACTATTCCAACAACATAGGCTATATCTGGAGGAGTATGAGCCAAATAAATTAGCTTCCCTACTATTCGTTGATATTGACCTTTATCGGCATCCTTTTCATCTGTCTCAGCATCATGGGTGAATCTGTTGGCTTACAATCAATCATGCCGGTCCTGCTAGGAAATCCAAAATATATTTCGTCTGGCAAATGAATATCCCTTGTTGTGATCTCAATACTTCAGTTCCAAGGAAATACTTCAAATGAATATCCAAAATATAGACTTTCTCTAAGCTTCTTGATTTCACTTTCATCATTCCCAGTGATAATCATGTCATCAACATATATTATCAAACACGTTATATGATCTCCTTTACAACTCAGGAACAGGGTGTGATCAGAGTTACTTTGTTTGTACCCATACTTTTTCATTGTTAGTGTGAACCTGCCAAACCATGCTCTGGGTGACTGTTTCAATCCATACAGTAATCTTTTTAACTTACACATTTCTCCATGCTTAAAGTCTTGAGAGAATCCAGGTGGAGGTTCCATATATACTTCCTCTTTCAATTCTTCGTGTAAAAAGGCATTCTTAACGTCAAACTGATGAAGAGGCCAACCTTGATTTGCTGCTACAGAGAATAGGACCCGTATAGTATCTAGTTTTGCAACAGGGGCGAATGTCTCAGAATAATCAACTCCATATGTTTGAGTGTATCCTTTGGCAACCAATCAAGCTTTATATCTTTCTACTGCACCATCTGGTTTATACTTCACTGTATAGACCTACCAGCATCTTACTGGTTTCTTCCCTTAAGGTAAAATACATCTATACCATGTTTCATTTTTCACCAGTGCACCCATCTCAACATCCATAGCATCTTTCCATTTTTTCAACTTCAAAGCTTGATCTACAGTTGATGGAATTTCTTCTAAATATAAGTTTGCTATAAACGCCTTTGCTTATTCAGATAAATATCCCCTTGCTATGTTTGCCATAGGATACTTGGATCTTTTGGGAGTTCTTTCTGGAGAATAGCACTTTGCAGGAATTCCTCTGGTTGATTTTGCTAGGAGCACATATTTTTCTGATATCTCTGTATCTACATGTTCAGCATGTTCCTCAATTTCCTGTACACTTTCATTTAGGGAATCTGGGATAACATTAGTTTCAGTGGAAGGACTACATACCTCGGATGTCAGGTTAGGACTCACATTTTCGGTGACACTGATGTCTTGAGGGGACTGTTCTTCATCAACCGCCTGCTGTTCTTCAACTGTGAAAATAGGATGAACTAGGCTATTTTAGGAGCCTATTTCTGAATAATATCCCAGCCAACACAGTGTGTCTTGTTGTTCCTCCCCTGACCACTGTGTGGCGGGGAGTAAAAATACTTAGTTTCAAGGAAATCACAATTCATCGTAGTGAATATACGACGATTTTTCGGATTATAGCACCTATAACCCTTCTGAGTTAACCCATATCCCAGAAAAACACATGTTTCTGCACATGGATCAAGCTTATCACGAAAAGTTTTGGGAACATGAACAAACACAGTACATCCAAACACCTTAGGTGGGAGAGTAAGCGTTGGTGGGAGTGTATTATGTTCAGTTAGGGTTTTTAGAGGAGTTTTTATTTTGAGAATTTTGGTTGAAAGTCGGTTAATCAGGTAGGTGGTTGTAGCCAAGGCTTCAGGCCAGAAACTTTTTGGAACATGTGATTCAAAAATTAGAGCTCTAGTCATTTCCAATAAAAGTCTATTTTTTCGTTCGGCAACACCATTTTGTTCAGGGGTATGCGAACATGTGGTTTGATGTATTATTCCTTTAGATTGGAAAAATAGGTCCAGTTGTGAATTTACATATTCTCCATAATTATCTGATCTCAAGATTTTAATAGACTGTTGAAATTGGGTTTGGATCATGGTATAAAAAACAGTGAACCTATCATAAACTTCAGATTTATTTTTTAAGAAATAAATCCACGTCATCCTGGTATAATCATCAACAAATATAACATAATATCGAAAGTTTTGAACCACAAGAACCGGGGCAGGGCCCCACACATCAGAATGAATTAACGAAAAAGGTACTTGAGCTCTAGTATTGCTTGGTTTATAGGTTTGTCTATGGCTTTTAGCAAGAATGCAAGTTTCACAAGTAATTGACTTATTCAAAGGAAAAACGTTTAGGAAATAAGGTATGTAAATAACTAACTGAAGGGTGTCCCAATCTTCTGTGCCACAACCATGTTTCTCTTTCACTAGTTCCATGAGCTAGCATTACACTTCCATTAGGAGTCACTTCATCAACATAGTACAATCCCTCTCTTTCAGTGCCACTCCCAATGATCTGTCCCGTCCGGATATCCTGTAACAGACAAAAAGTTGGATGCATAAGTACTGAGTAGTTTAACTCTTTTGTCACATGGCTTATGGATAAAAGTTTATGTGACAAGGAAGGAACATGAAGACAATTGGGCAATTTAATATTTGGAGAAATTTCAATGGTTCCTCCGATCTTTACATCCATTTTTTCTTTATTTGCAGCTTTGATGTGAGTCCTCCTGAGTGTCGAGAATTTTGAAAAATCAAAAATCTCGTATGTCATTGTGTTGGTGGCCCCATAATCAAAAATCCTATGCCGTCGGGTTCTCCTGCAATTAACCCGGTGGCAATGCCTTCACTTTCCTTGTTAGTTGCTCCCAAGATGGTTTGGTGAGCGGCTTCTTTGCGAACGGTTGCATACGCGGATTCGACCGTAGGAAGCGGGTTGATCCGAAGTATCTCCCGTTTTACCGATTCAAATTTTTGGTCAAGACTATTTAAAATTTGAAACAATTTCTATTCCGATCTAAGTTTGGTGTATATTTTGATATCATCTGGGCATTTCATTGGGTTTGGATCTATACGGTCGATCTCACCCCATACGCCTTGGAGTGAAATTCAGAAATCCTCCAGAGATTTATCAAGTTGTTTGAGTTCGTTTGCCTTGACGTGCAGATTAAAGGTTTGTAATTTGTCTCTGCTGTTGCTATATGTGGTTGCCAAGGCATCCCAAAGTTCTTTTGACGTGGAGAATTCGGTCAGATTTCCAACCAAGATTGGTTCAATATTCTAGATAAGCCATGAAAAGACAATCAGGTCTTCTGGCTCCCATACTTCATATTTTTCTGTTGATATTTTTGTTGGTGGGTTTTCGGTTAAATGATTAAGTAGGTTTTTTTATTTACCGCCTATGGCGAATCGGATCATCCGAGTCCATAAGGCGTAATTTTGATGATTCAGCTTCAGATTTATCTAAAGATTGTCAGAAAGTTTGGAGTTTTGTGATTGTTGGTTGGTGCTGTTTTGTAAGAAATTGACCAATTGTAGTGCCAAATCGAAACCACTGCCGTCGGCTTCATCAGCCATGGTGGCTTGGATCGGTTTTAGGTATTAGGATTTGAGGATTAAAAGGTAGATGATGATGACAGGATCGCCTGCTCTGATGCCATGAAAAGATATATTAACTAGAAATAGTGATTTTATTTATGTTGTTGATGATAATTACACCAAGACGTCTATTTATACAAAGAGAAAACCTTCTAATTATGGTAACGAATCAAAAGCATTCAATTCCTCCTAATCTTTTTCTTGCTGTATAAGAGAGAATTATTTCTAAGAACAAACCCATCATACAATGATACTCGATTGATTAAATAAAGTATGGGCTTAGTTGGGCTTTTTAGACCTTACTTTGCAGTTTGCAAGTAGTCCAACATTGCTTAAGGTAGCATACTAGCATCTAGCCATCTAGCATGTACGTCATGGACCATTATTGGGCTTCGCCCTCTATAGTGTGTTTTTTTTCAATTTTTTTGGACTTCAAACGTCTGATTTTTTCGAGTAGTAGTGCACAGCACTTTTCAAAATCAAAAAATGAAAAAAAAAAAAAGAAAAAAAGAAGAAGAATGAATGTAGCCTTCAAGAAAAAACCACATCAATCTCTTTTAAAGATTGTAAAATAAAAGTTACCGAAAATCACATTTACCCCAATATATCATATGATTGGTGTTGTAGTCAACTGCTAATTAAGCTCGATGATGCTGGTAGAGCATGATTGAGATAGAGTGATTGACAATGTCAGGCCCGACCTTGAGCAAGTGCAGGCGGCACAATTAAGCAGGGCCTCAAAATTTTAGGGGCACCAAATTTTGCAAGATTCCTATATATATGTGTGTGTGTGTGTGTGTGTGTGTCTGTTATGCATGTATTATTACTCCACCGTCTAAGACTAGTGGATAGTAAAACCAAACTTTGGTCAAAGAGTAAAAGCTCAATACTTTTTATTCTATAGAATTGTATTGTATTGTATATATATATATATATTAAACGAACCCATCTTTTTTTTTTTTGACGTTTTCGACTTTTCTGAACAAATTTCATAGATCCAAACGCAAACTGTAAGTTAAAATCAAACATAATTGCATAGAACGCATCGATTATGAAAGGTTGATCAATAATTTTGCTTCCAAAAATGCTAGGAGAATGACACTATTCAAAGCGTAATTTTTAATACATTTATCGATTAAGTTATAGAACTTTGTTAAACTGTTTTTTTTTAAAAGATATTATTGTTATAGTTGTTTTAAACGTTTATAAATATCTACTATCTCTTTCGTTTTTAATTTTTTTTTTTAGTGTTTAGTGGACACCTTTTTATATTGTCGAGCAGTGTACCTAAAATTCATTGGACGGGCCTCGAAAATGTATACATGATTAACTTTGTACTTAAAACGGATGTTAAGTAATTTTAGTTTTACAGCACCTAAGAAACATGTAAGCTTTTCCTACGTATTTGATTAAAAGTTAAAAAACAATGATGCTCAGAGATTTAAAAGTGTTAAGCCGTGATCAAGTTAAAGATTTAATAAAATGTGCAACCATTAAATTGTTGTTCTTAAAAATGCATAATTGGGAATTATTACAAGCTTATAAATGGTTTAGTAATCTATCAAATTCAAGTATAATTGTTTTTATAACGACGACCACCCACTATTAGCGGCGACGTCGCCGCAAATAGTGGACCCCCTGTCAGTCAACGTCTGCAACCCATCACGTGATACCTGTAACCATTCCCGAATCTCGTGGGTGTGGACCCCACTATTAGCGGCGACGTCGCTGCTAATAGTGGGTCCCCCCACTGGCGTTTCTCGAATTAATTGTTTAGTGTGTGTTACGAGGTAAACTTTTAAATAATTGTTTTTATTTTAATTGTTTTTATTTTAATATATGTTAACAAATATTTTTGTTGTACTCATGTTACGGTAACTAGTATGGTAACTAGTATTATATGCATGTATTTTAATATATGTTAACAAATATTCATATATGCTATGGTAATTAGTATTATATGTAAGTATTTTAATATATTTTAAGAAATATTTTAATATATGTTAACAAATATTCATATATGCTATAGTAACTAGTATTATATGTAAGTATTTTAATAAATGTTAACAAATATTTTAATATATGTTAACAAATATTCATATATGCTATGGTAACTAGTATGGTAACTAGTATTATATGTAAGTATTTTAATATATTTTAAATAATATTTTTGTTGTACAAAAATTTTAATATATGTTAACAAATATTCATGTATGATAACTAGTATTATATGTAAGTATATAATAATAATAATCATAATGATAATATAGTAAATAAATACATGGAGTTTTATTTTAGGGAAAAAAATATTAATATCAGTTATTAACTACTGATATTAAAAAAATGTTAAAAAACAAGTGTTAGTAAATATATGTTAGAAAGTATTAGTTATGGAAATGTTATAGTAGTATATTTAGGAAAGATTACTTATGTTATTATAGTTAGGAATGATATGATTTTTAGAAATTCATTAATCTTTAGGAAAACATCTGTTGTTATAATTATTGTTTAATATAGTTTTTATTAGGTTCGTATTAATGTTAGAAACTAAGGTTTGAAAAAAAGTTGCAAAAATGTGGACATTTTAGGTATAATAATTTTGAAAAACAATTTTGTGTCCAAAATATGTCCAAAACAATTTTAGGTATATAAAATTTTAATCATACACAATTTTAATCATTGGATTAGCACACGTTGTAATTTTCACCTAAGTTATTTGACTTAATTTTCTCTTAATCCGGTGTCTTGCCTGAATATTTAGTAACAAATTCAACCGTTTCAACCAAAGTTAGTTAAGATTGATACCTTGTCATTATAACATTTTAGTAGATTTAAAACATTGAACGAATTTAATCATTTATTACAATAGGAGGGCCTGGTGGTACTCTTGGCATGTTTGCGTACAACCAATTTTGACACGCATCTTCTTGATTTGCGTACGTTATTGCTAGTCGACGTGCAGGATCGGTTGCGTGAAATTCCCATTCCGGATTCTTGTAGGCCATTGGGTAGTCGCCTGCTAATTTCACTGCAACAAAATGGGTTTCGTTGTTTATCAGAGCAATACTTATCGGTTGTTTGAATAACAGTTGATCTAAGCCGTGATGCATCGGAAATACTGTTCGGGGGTCACGTAGGCTAACGCAGTTGACTATTATACCCAGCTTATTGGCCAGGAGGATATGGAACCACACTTTACTCATCCAATGATGCATGGGCCGGCTTCGTCCATAATACGATGTTCGCAGTGCCGTCAACATTCGGTTGCCCTCTGTTTGCCCAAACATTTGCATGTACCCTTCGAGGTCAGATTCAAACTCCGCTAGCATCTGCGTACGAACCCACTCTGCACCCATCTCCTCATCTAGCCCCAAAGCTACAGCGGTAGCTCGAAATCCACAGTTACCGTCTCCTTTAACATTTTGTGCGCCTACAACGTACGGCCTTAAGTATGATGGTATCTCACCTAGTACCCAAGCGTAATTTTTGGAAAGACTGGCGTTATACGGTTCCGCAACATACCCAACCCAACTGGCCGATGACTGTGCCTCTGACTCCGGATCCCGTAGCTATACCCCAGTTGGCCCCTTATTTCTGCTTCTTGACTGATCAAGACAGAATCAACACATTGGAGGATTCTAGTAAATGTGCATTTCCCCCTCAATTCTTCCTTCAGTAAATGGTGCTCGGCCTCCACTCTGTTTGTGGTGTGGTTTTGGTAGTTGAGGTATTCATCGACCCAACAGGACACAAACTGCTCTCGGTATCGGGACAACCAACTATCGGTCAGGTACTTGTAGACGCCTGGAAAACCCGTAAGTATTTCCTTTAACTCCTTCTCATTTGACTTAAACTCGTCAAAAGTCCGAGACTGATAGACTTTTTTCCACCAAACGTTAAGCCTGTCAATGTTAACATCTTTCTTCATCCGCAATGCCGGTTCGCAGTGCTTGATTATGTTTTGCCATATATGGTACCTACACAGCAGATGTTTCGAATCCAGCATAACAACCTTCAAAGCTCTCATCAGGGCCAGCTCCCTGTCAGTAAGAACGACACGAACGGCAAAGCTATCATCAAGGGTGGACCGAAGACATCGTAAAACCCATTGATAATTTGCCTCCCGCTCGTTTACGATAAACGCATACGCTAAACTGAAGGTCTTCCCCGTAGAAGTCACGCCGACGATCTCAACTAGTGGCATGTTGTAGATGTTAGTTTTGTAGGTGGAGTCTATTTCAATAACCTAGGGAAATGCGTGCCATAGGGTCATTGATGTTGGATGAATGAAAAATAGGTTCTCCAAGCGTCCATTTTTGTTATTTGTGGTGAACTGGTAAAAGTACCTTTTCTCTTGCAACAGTGAAAACATAACCTGCGATTAATGACCAAGATAGAGTAAATAAGTCAATTCCAACAACGTAGTACAATAAAATATTTAATGTTTGTACCTGCATTGGAGTACGCCCTGCTTGGCCCGACCTTCTTCTCGCTTTTAGGAAGTTCGTAATGTCTCCTTTGCGAGTCAAGTTTCCTGGAAATTCAAGTTTGAGGTTTACCAGGATCTGATGTGGGTACAAACCGCGATCCGATTGGGTCCCCACAAATTCCTTTTCTTCATCCGTCATCCGTCTGGCATATGCATTCCCTTGCAGATTAGTAGTTGGATCATGATTGTGTCTCCAATCCTGGACAGTTAACCTCCAACCACCATCACGCCCAGAGCGGCCTATTAAAGTGAAAGGACAACCTATCTTACTTGACCGTTTAGGTGGACCAATTAACCTTGCATCGCGCGCTCCACCGTGGTGACATATAAGTGTCACTTTATTGACCACCTCTTTTGAGTTTTTGTTCGTCCGCCGTATAACTAGAACATAACCCAAATCCATTGCTATTCTTTGAGCCCACTCCGTTAATTCTTCAAAGGAACCGAACACCTCATCAGTTTCAAAGTCCCCAGCTTCGCATTCATATTCACCATCTACATCAGGTTGCTCAAACACATTATCCGGCACTTCAATACGTACGTTTTCTGGGTCTGCCCAAATATCCTCCAAACTATCCATCTGAAACAATTCAAGTAAACATCAACTACATTAACTATTAATGGTGTCCATACTATATATATATGTAGATATATTTACACATACGTATAATATCTATATCTATATTCATAATACATATATATATAAACACTAAGATTGAAAACCATACACAATACCAGCAACTACAAATATGTAATGAAAAACGATGATTCGTATGTTTGGAATTTTTTTTCGAAATACACAATAATTCAGTAGGAAAACCACGACTTTGGGGTATTAAATATGTTATTAGTTGCTGTTTTTTTCAGGTATACATTTAGTTGGACATTCCATTATATATATAGTTTTGAAATCGATAATTTCTATGTACCACTTTTGATCCTGTTGAACTACATTTAAAATCGTTGATTCCTATGCATTAAACTCTTTTGATCTTATTGAACTATGTCAAAAAACCATTCCCGATATGTCATAAACCATTCCCATTCCCGATATCTGATGGCTGCCAGCTTGCCGCTGGAGACTGACGTGGCACTGCCACGTCAGTCTCCAGCAGCAGGCTGGCATCAGTCGATGGACGTGTCGGGGGTCCCATTATTAGCGGCGACGTCGCCGCTAATAACCTAGTGGGGTTGACCGTTGACCTGGTGGTGTTACCCAATGCCTTTTATAAATAAAATACAATTGTGACAAGAAAAATTAATACAAATCCATCATATTATGATAGCAACACATGATCCGTTTTGGAACTATGACCATTTTTTTTTTAGTAAATTTATTTTACTCTTAAAACACCTCAAATAATTCTAAGCTACCTCGTATCAGAAATTAAAATCGAACTTTACTTCAAAAAAACAAATATCAGTATCAAATAAGCTGAACTCATGTTTTGGACCTATGATTCCAGTTCTCTATCTCTTCATTTTTATTCTTTTTGCTGACAAAACATTCCAAAGGGTAATTAGTTTAAATTTTAAATGGAAAAATATATTATACTTTAACAATATATATGCGTGGTTGCAGTACAAGTAACCAATATACTATACTCAAATGCAAAGAATTTGTGTTGCTCAAAAAGCACATGTGAAATAGCTTTTGCAGCAATTAAAGGATTTAATTCCACCCTTTTTGGTATTTAAATCTCATTATATATCTGGATAATAATAAAATGTCCTGGAAAATAAGCTTAAAATTAGAAAATTAATAAAGATAGATTTTGGGATGTGAAAAGTAAGAACTCACTTTATGTGCAATACAAGATGAGAGTTATACTCTTCGCTTATTCAATTTACTGTTAAACTATTATATTTTGTTGCAAATAATATTTTGTTAAGAAAAATGAGTATGGGGCTGTTATGCACTCAACTTTGGTGAAAAACCCCTCACATACCAATATTTTAATATTTTGAATAAATGTTTGGTCCCCCATGATTTTTATGGTTTAAAAAAAGGTATGTGAGGGGTTTTTCACCCAACTTAGATGCCTAACAGCCTCATATCCCCTTCTCCCTATTTTGTTTAGTTATATTCATATAAATTATATCATAAGTTTAACAATTTCAAAATTGGTAAGGTAATTTTTAGATATAACTTATAACATGATTATCACAGATGAACAAATATGTAATTTTGATCATCAATTCATCATAAGTTTAATTGTCATCATTGATGCAATTGAACATTATTGTTTGTTACTACCTGGGGCGTATGAATGTATGCTTTCAACATCGCTTGTTGAAACTTGAAATTATTAACTAACCCATTACAAGTATCTCATTCACCGGTCTTGTGACCAACAAGGCAACATGTAACATTGTATTTAAAAAAAACTTTGATAAGTTTTGAACCACTTACCTCTCTTTTTTATGTCATATGTCTCATATTACTAGACTATCATCAAAACTTATTATATGATTTGTTACCGTTTCCCGAGTTTTCAATTAGCTATATAGCATAGATGTAAAAAAAATAAAAATATAGTCACTTGCTAGCTAGCAAGAAAGAAAAGGATAGCCTTCTTAATTCAGATCTACGCATATAAGTGTATTTCCACTTTTGAACTTCAATAATGCCAAAAAGTTATGAAAAAACATATCATAAGGGTTTTATGTATTTCAAAAAGGTTAAACGTTGGTTTGTAAGAGAAGGCAACTACTTCTCTATTTTCTAAAAAGTAGATACGTAAAAAATAATAGTAAAATTAAGAGTCTAAGTAGTAACAAGCCCGCAAACCCCAATTTCAAGTCCAGACCGCTCTTGAGGTTGAAAACTGGAATTGCATGAAAATAATGTTATGTAAAGTTATAAAGTTATGAAAAGTTGGATACAGTATTTTTTTTTATAACTAAGTAAACACTTTGTACTTACTAACAAACTTCGAAAAATGATTTGCTCGTGAATTTGACCAACTAGAGTCAATTCCATTTTGCAGTATATTCCTTATTTGACATTTCAAAATCCTCTCTCAAAAATTAGTTCTTTTCATTTAGTAACTTATGTCATAACTTTCAAGTTTCAACCACTATTTATAAACTAACCTTATCTATTGAATGTAAATTAGTCAATTCTACTATTTTAAAAGCTAGCCTTATCCGCATAGTCCATTGCAAATTTGCAACCATCAATGTGGTTTTTGCAAAGTGGTCTAGACCACGTTGAGGGAGGGACATGTCTTACTTTTGTTGCTTTTTTAAATATATGCAAGGTACATGATTTAATTTTCAGTTCGATTAGAGAATTGATATATAGTTGTAATGATTCAAGGCAACCCCTAATGTCACATTATTTTTTCCAATTCACTATCTTTACCCTATTATAATTATAAGGCCCGAAAATCATCCGGATAATAAAAAGTATTAAAACAAAATAAGTAGCAACATTGTTAGAGGGTTTTTTCCTACCATTTAGGTGAAAAATGGAAGACTCTCTCTACTTTGATAAATGTAAGGTTTGCCTACATCTTAACCTCCCCATACACCATCAAGTTATTAGAGCTCAAAACCTACAGAAAGTGCCACTGAGCAGTTTTCTTTCTTTCTTTATCAAAACAAAATAAGTAATAACATGTTATTCCGTATTATTTGCTGCTAATTACCACAAAATATTTTGTTTTACTATATCACACAAATAACAAGTTGTATAAAAAGTAGCCCTAAAAAACTAGTTTTTTCTTTTATTAAATCTTTATTTTTTTTTATCTTTATCTTTACTATATTATAAAACATTTTGAATTTTTTAAATTATCATGTTATCTTTATAACAAATTGTCACTCTTAAAACAAAATTTCACACTGGTAACAAATAAAAGTACATAATCAATCAAATTTCAAACATTAATGTTCTTTAAACCCTAAAAAAGATCAAAAATAAATTAGAATTAAAAATTGTCTAAATATTAGCCGCCTCTTTACTCCCCATATATAAACTTACTTCATCTCTTCGCTCCATCTTCTCCATATTACTTCTTCTCCTTCTTCACAAAACACAAATGACCCAAAAAATACATATACGTACAGTTTTTCTATACGTATCGATTCCAATCATTTTCTTCTTCACAATTTACCACCTCCTTCTCTTATCAATCCCCCAACTCCACATTCCTAAACTCCAATACGACGCCGTTTCACAATTAATTCAAATCCAACCGCTTAATCCTATCGTTCCGTTTCCGATTCAGTTCACCGATAACAATTCCGATCACTTTCCGATTGCGAATGTATCCGTTCTGTTTCCGGCATGGGAGGTGCTCGTGATCGTAACAGAATCGCCGGAAAATGCACACGTGGCATCTAATTACACATCGCGTTTTTGTTTGTTCGATACTAACGAGATTTCTCCGGCAAGGTTTTCTGGTGAGTTACCGTATGATCGGAAAACGTACACGTGTCAGCTTCCGAAGCGGTTTCGTCGGAGACTTCCGTTCCGGCAACCGGTGCTCACAACCTGCCCGGACGATCACATAATAGCGCAGGTTTCACCGGCGCCGGAGATGCTCCGGTGGAGTTATATAGTTTACAATATAATCGAAACGCAAAGCGACGTCGTTTTGTTTGTTAAAGGAATTAATAATCGTCAAGGAGTCAATAGAAGTCCAAAGGAATTTAAATGTCTTTTTGGTGAAAATATACTTAACGGCGTTATAACCTCCGTTAGTAGCTCATTACAAGAAGTGTTTAGATGTGAACGTCCGCATTTAACGGCGTTTGGTCAAAGTCCAGTCAAAGCGTCGCTTGTAATCTTACAAAAAAATAACAATTCGGTTATTGTTCCATCCATCGCATATTACACCCCTAGGCGTAAGATAGTGGAGATTAGTAAAAAGAAACTATTGTGCGCATGTACTATGGTTTTTAATGTTGGCAAGTTTTTAAAAGAATGGGTTATTTATCATTCCAAAATTGGGGTTGATAGGTTTATATTGTATGACAATGGTAGTGATGATGATTTAGGGGAAGTTGTAAAGTTGTTGAGATCAAGAGGGTATGATATCGAGTTGCGTTTTTGGCTTTGGCCAAAAACACAAGAAGCTGGTTTTTCGCATGCAGCATTGCTTGCAAAAAACTCGTGTAAGTGGATGATGTATATTGATGTAGACGAGTTTGTGTACTCGCCATCATGGAAGTTGTTAAAACCGTCGAAAATGCTTTTAGGGTTGCTTTTGCCAAAGTTTCCGTATGGAGAGTTAATTATTCGTTGTTATGAGTTTGGGCCGTCGAAGCAAAAGAAACACCCCTTACTGGGTGTGACACAAGGGTATAATTGTAGAAATGAAGTTGAAAACCGGCATAAGTCTATTGTTTTACTTGATGCGGTTCATGAGTCTTTGCTTAATGTGATTCATCATTTTAAGTTAAAAGATGGGTATAAAAGCATGAAAGTGGATATTGAAAAGGTGGTGGTGAACCATTATAAGTATCAAGTGTGGGACGAGTTTAAAGCGAAGTTTAGGAGAAGAGTATCGGCTTATGTTGTGGATTGGACCCGTTCAGTGAACTTGAAATCAAATGATCGGGCTCCTGGTCTTGGGAGTCTTGCGGTTAAGCCCGACGGATGGGAAGAGAGATTTTGTGAAGTGTATGATAATAGGTTAAGAGATTTAACAAGGCGATGGTTTGGAAGGCAAAATGGGCAATTGGGCTTTGGTATGGATTGGCAATACTGATACATACATAATTGAACATTTGAACATGAAATTTTTTTTGCTTGATCGAATCTTCTTACAATAGTGAATATTTTTCTCCTAGCAGTTAACAGTATATTTCTAATTTTATGCAAGAATCCTGTACATATATATTATAACTATTTAATTGGGGAAATTCTTGTACAAATGTTTACTCAAAGATGTTTTTATTGTCATTTAACAGGTTTCATTTTTAGTCAAGATACAGTTGCTACGTTTTATTCTTAAGTCATATATAGATAAAAATATGTCTTTGCAGAAAGTAATATCAACCCAAATTGACTCAGATTTTGGGTAAGACATGACTCTATATCAACGATTTTACAAAATGTAATTAAAATTTTTTCTTATCTTATAAACCTTTTAATTATAGTAAACTGGTAAAATTTGACAGCACAAATTGACCCAACTATTAGCTAGGCATAAATGTTTAATGTTTTTGACAACTTTCATAAGTATTTGATTTATTAAAACTATAATCTTCTTCTAAAATGCCCACAATAATCGTGACTGGTTGTTTTGTAACATCATTTCTAACATGGTGTAAAGATGAATCTGTTCTTGATATATCCTGGCCAGCCTAGCTATTTTTCGATTTTTGATCATGAACTTGATTAAGGAAAATGGGACATACATATAATCTGATTTGTGGATTGGAAAACCGATTCAGGAACAAGCTCGACTCTACGAATTGAATAAAACTTTTCTTTGTTTTATTTGATGCAACGTTACAGACTATCGGGCTAAATCGCTAATCAATGTGGCCATATTAGCAGCAAAATGAGCTAGGCTTGTAGAAAATGTGACATATGATATTATCACCAAATTATCTAGATTTCTCATCATACATAATCAGAAAGTTGATGACAAATTAGAAAGAAGTCAAGAAGGATGATGCCCGTTGAATCATACTGGCAATTCTATAACTTTTCTACATTTTCACATCATCAAGTAAATACACATAAAATACAAAGAAAATGGGCCAGTAATAAAACAAATAAATATCAAAATGTATTTTTCTAGGAGTGAAATGTAAAAGTTTAAATAAAAGCAAAAAAAAAACAAAAAAGGCTTTGATGGAATCAAACCCAACTCCCCTTTAAATACTGGTACAAAAGACATGACTAAATGAGTGAAGGAGCCAGTTTTGCTAAGTTAGCTTTTGTTTATACTTTATAGTTTGCTAAACCTAATACTATATGTTAATGTAAAATGATGTTATTGTTCACATCCATTTACATTAATAAAAGGTACAATACCAAGAAATAGTAAATGGATGTCACAAATGGAAATACAAAAGCAGTAACAAACAATTCAGAGTGATTCTTTGATTATATAGGAAGTGATAAACCTACAATATTATTATTATTTTAATAAGTACACCAACAATAGGAAAATCTTTATAACACATTATGCAAATCGGTAATTTATCTATGCAACTAAATATTCAGGTGAGGATATCGCTTTCCTTCCATGATGCACGAAAGAAAAATAAACCGCTTTCATCATAGATAGCAGCTCATATGTATATTTGGGCCACCAAAAATATCATGACTTTTTCTTAAAAACGGGTATGTTTAATGAATGGTCCAAATATATTTTAGTTGGGCTGAAATCTATATATATATCATGGATCACATAACACCGTTTAAAAGGATTGTAATTAGTGGTGAAAAAAAAGTTTTTTCTTTGAAGTTTTGATTGAGTTCTACAGGAACTACGACGTCCAACTCTAAGTCTGCATACATGGGCTTGAGGCGAGGCCCAACAAATAGCACTGGGTCCAACAAAAATCATTGGGTCTAACATTTTGTTTTCTTATATACTCCGTATAAAAGTTTGGACCTAACCCGAATACCCAATTTTATATACTATATAAACTAAATTAGCATATGAATAATGAAACAAGTTGGTTGGTTTTTTTTTTTTGTTTTTTTTTGTTTTTTTTTGTTTTTTTTTGTTTTTTTTTTAATTTTAGTGCTTAAGTTAGCGTGTTGTGTAGATATTAGCTTAACTTCCTGGGCTTTTTATTTTATATTTTATTTAGGATTGTAATATTTTAGTTTTTCACACTTTAACCACTAAATCCTTTTCAGACTTTTTATTTTTACCATTAAAGTTTTATGTTTAACGATTCATGTGATACAACTTTAGTTTATTTTAATTTTCACAATCAAAGTTTTTTAGTTTCTTATATTTTATCTTCTAAGAACATTGCAAGTTTATATTTCTCCATCAAAGTTTTATGTTTTAAAATTAACAGTGTATTGTTTAACGATGTGTTTTTTTTATCTAATGGTAATGATTGACATGTTAGAATTAATTAACCGCATTCAAGTCTATGTTCGATTGTTATCCCTGCCCAATAGCCGGGTATAACAGTACTAGTTATGATTATGGATAATTCGGCTTTGGAACTTTGGATGGCCATAATGACCAAGTGGCTAATAGAGTAATTGTGATGATTAAGAGAAATTGCCAATTCTGTATTTTTTATACCCATATATTAAAGTGTTGATTGATGACTATCACCAAATATATAAATGGATTGATACTTGTGAACTAGATGGGTTTTAAAAAAATTAAAAATGTGAAATTAGTCAACGTGAAATGGAAAGACTCAGACTTCAGTTATGGAGTATATCTTAAATATTGTTTTTTCTTAAGTTACTGAAAATTTTGAGTTAATTAAATGTATGTTAGCATGCGACTTATACAATGTTTAGTAATTTCACACAAAGGTTTTCATTTCCCTTTAAAAAGAAAGTGCTCAATTTGGTGTGTCGTTTGATTTCGCAACACTTTTGTTAATTCGGGAGTATGTTCAAGGCAAAATTAAGCACTTGTTATCATGAGCATCTATCTAATGTGGACACTGGACAAGAGTATAAAACTAAATTCACACAAATCCATTTGGATAACATAGTTATACCTTCTTATTTTTGAAAAAAGTTATACAAAAGTTAGTAAGAAATAACCTAATTGCACTTAATAAATCATCTTTTTCGAAATAGTTATAATAAATTACCTAATTTGTCTTTATTGAATCAATTTACACATTCAACGCTTATTTATTAATTTACACTCTAAACTTTTATTTTTTAAAATAACTTCACGACCACATTTACATCAATTACATTTACATTATTTTAAACCACTTGACGCCGCCACCACCACCACCACTAGTCATCGCCATTATCACCGTTACCGCTGCACTGTGCGGGTAATTAACATGCTAGTAAAAGATAATGTAGATTTGATGTGTCCATTGTCATCATGTGTGACTTTAACATACATGATGCTATAATTGCATGTTGTTAACTTTAAATCTTTTAATTGAATAGTAATTATGTGATTGAAATATATACACGAAAGATACTCGGTTTAGTTGACGCGTCCATTGTCATCATGGGTGACTCTAACGATACCTGATATTATAAATGATATGAGATTAATAGCCTTGTTATTAGCATTAATTGGATTGTAGTTATGTAATTGAAATATACACGAAAAAACACTCGGTTTAGTTATTACAAAGTATTTAATATGAGCAAATGTGGGTGGTGATTAATAAGGGGGAATCACAAGTACAATAATAACATCGATGAGTTTATCTCTATAGTTAAATCTTCACATGGGTGTTTTGTACTACTAATGCAACGTATGCTACCATTGCTTTCACAACAATAATGTTTACAAAGCCATGTACGTTGTTGGTCTATATTAATTCATTCACTTTCTTATATTGTTACCTTTTGTAGTATTTTAATTTCCATTCGATGAGTTCAAATATATGTAAGTTTATCTATTGCAAAAAGGCAAGTTCATAATGTGAAGTTTCATACGTTTTTGGTTAGAAAAAAAATGGATTATAGGATGACATTATGCGTCAATCTTTGATTTGGGTATTAAAAAAAAAAAGTTGTTTCTATTCCAAGTTTCCAACCATGCTTTGCGTGTGCCCATTGACAATTTAGCATCCAAGTCAAAAGTGTCCCTGTCAATATACGTTTTTAGTAGAATATGAAAACATATCGATATTCGAACAGCTTTAATTGGAACATTGGATTTCCTTTTAAATCCCTACCCTAATCGATTAAATTTAAATATTTTGTTATCCAAAGTGAAATGAAAATAGTTTTACATAAAGTTTAGTTGTGATAAAATGCTATTTTCCTTCTATAATCTTTTGACATGAGTACACATATATACAATCACAAACATACAGATAAACATGGTTGAGTTTGAAGGACCTTACAACCTTATACATACGTGTGGATGATTATATAAGTTCACCAATATACTTTTATTAATGATGCTTGGACCTAAATATAAGCTTACTTGTATATAAATGAAGGCAGCACGTGCCAGAAATGATCAATACTATATATATGGCGCATTTCGTTTCACTTGCTATTTCCGAATAAGTTTATAGATTATAGATTACATAATGTATGTATAGAAACGACACGTTTGTGATAATTCTGTATTAACTATGTTCTTTTCTCTCTTTTTTTTCCTTAAAATGAAGATTCGACACATTAAAAAACAACTTTCAAACCAATCATCAATAGATAGATTGGTACGTATATGGTAGGGTCTGAGACTGTGAGGTCTTGGGTTCAAGTACTCGTGTGATGCTCTTGAGAATGGAGACGAGGTTTTTCTCATTATGGGTTCTCTGTAATTGGAGTTGTATATATGAAGAAACCTGTGGTTGAACCCAAATTTTCTGTTAAAAAAACAACTTTCGAGCTAAGTATTAACATGCATACATTTATTCGTGACATGATATACACTAGTAACACCACTCGGTATGGAAAAATGGCTCCACGTACTTATAGACGGAGCTTCCAATCGTGTGGTGCCATTCCTCCATTGACGACCAAGGACCGCATATTACCAGACTCACAAAACATTTAACGGCATAAATTTAACATCTAGATTGGTTCATTTTTTTTTTATGAAACCAATACATTTTGAAATAATCATTTTTTTAAAGTAAATTTAGATTATGTAAAAAAAAGTCATGTGGTTCACGTGCACCTTGAATAACTCCATAGCTACACTCCATATTTGTTGGGGTACTAGCTTGTTCATTAGTTGGTTGTCTGCGTGGTGATCATCACGTTGTTGGTCTTAAATTTGTTAGCCAATATTGTTGTATATAGAAATTGTTAAATGAAAGTATATTTATAAAGTTTTTAGGGGAGATATTAAAAAGCAAAAGTAGCCATTGATAGTTTGATACACAACACTTATAAAGAAAACAATTTTTTGTTAATAAAATAATAGCCGTTAAGATCAAAACAAACACATAAATAAAATTCCATCCACGATCTCCGCTTCAAAATTAACTAGTTGACATTCGGCGTTAATGTTAGCGTTGATGCCATGCCCTTTTTTTTTTTAAAAAGGCAGCAACAGATAAATGGCTAATACCTTACGCCGATTCGACTCTTGGCAATGCCCTAAAGGGTTTGCTCTTCATGTGTTAGATGAGTATAACATTGCTAAGGTTCTCTCACTACATTTACATGTGACATAATTCAAACCTAAAACCTGCTCAGAAAGAAACCACATTGTGGAACCCCCTGACTACTAGGCTAACACCCCAATGGTTGATGCCATGCCTCTTAAGCGTTGGCACCGGAGGATTGACATTAAAAATTGAGTCAAAACCGTTCCAATGTTATCACTAATTTTATTCATACTTCTTCAATAAATTTGAATAGAGTCAACTGTAATACCATTGGCTTAATATCATATCTTTTTTAATAAAGAAAGTGATGATAAATGTACCACGGTTGATAAATATATCAGCAGACGAGTGGATGATATAGAAAATACTAGATTTATTGAAAACGGTGATAAACTTGTAATTTTATTATTTTTTTAAATAAAGGATTAGCATGTATACACGTGCGGACGCCAATAATGTAACTCTTCGTCCAATTAAACTGGTTCACTTTTAAATTTTCAAAGTTAAATATTTTTGTTTGTATTATATAATATTTAATAAAATTTATATGAATTGATTGTATTTTAGATGTGACTTTCATTGGTATAATTTTCATCAACTATTATATAACTCAAATAAAAATATTTATGGTCAAAGATGTTAAGTTTGACTTTGAAATTTTATAAGTAGACAAATTTAGTGAGATGGAGGGAGTAGTAATTAGTGATCGTGACTTGTCTTATTTTGCGATAACTTACTTTGCTTCGTGATTTTGACTGTGAGTGAAATAAAATATTAGGGTACTGTTTGAAAGATGAGTAGTTACAATAAATAATACTCCATCCGTCCCACTAAACTTGTCCGTTTTTAAATTTTTAAAGTAAAACTTTACGAACTTTGATCATAAATATTTTTGCTTGTGTCATATAATATTTGATAAAAGTTATATAAATTGATTGTGTTTTAGATGTATGTTTCATTGGTATAACTTTCATCAACTATTATATAACACAAATAAAAATATTTATGGTCAAAGTTCGTAAAGTTTGACTTTGAAATTTTAAAAGTAGATAAGTTTAATGGAACGGGGGTACAAATAAATATCATATTAATTTAAAATCAAAATAATGACAGTTATATGAATTGATTATGTTTTAGATATGTGTTTCATTGGTATAACTTTCGTCAACTATTATATAACAAAAATAAAAAATTTTATGGTGAAAGTTTATATAGTTTAACTTTGAAAAATTAAAAGTAGATAAGTTTAGTGGGACTGAGAGAGTAAATAGATATCATATTAATTTAAAAACTTTTTGAAATAAATAATGCATTAAACAAATTAATACCTTTGGTTAGACCTTTTAAAAATGGTATGAGAATGGGGTTTGATATTCAATTTATTTTTCGGAAAGTTATTTGACCAAACAATGTCAATGGGAATGGGACCCATTCCTTCATTTTGATATGAAACCAAACACACCCTAAACGTATTATGAGTAAAAGAAACATAAATTCATACTCCATTATAAAACAAATTGATATCCTATTTTTGAACTTTTAAGAACCCGATATGTTTAATTTACCTTTCATCTTAATACATCCATATTTTCATTTTATACACTGCGATTAAAATACTCTTACAAAAATTTTAGATTCTATCTCTTTCTTAAGCACAAACGCGTAACAAAAACCCTAACTCATAATTAAGCCCCCCCCCCCCCCCTCACATCCCACCTTGAATGTTATCTATTTTTATCATTGTAAAGTGCGGGCATCCATCTAGTATAAATAAATATAAAACATAAAAGGGAAACAGTGACATAGTCAATGGTTTTGAGTGATATTGCTTGGTATCAAATAGTAAAGTGCGGGATATGACAAGCAAATCATAACCATTAACCACTTAAAAACTTCTAGTAAACGAAAATCATCTTATTTTTGAAAGATTGTAGTATATGTAAAATATATATATATATTATAAATTCAAAACTTTATTAAGGTAAAATCATAACCACCTAAAAACTCAACCTATTGATTGTTCATATAAAAAAGGGATGGAATTATACATGCACATGATTTTTTTTAATGATAGTAACATTATTTAAGGTGCCACCCCACACCCTACCACCATCACCTTTCAAAAATAATGCAAGACTTTACAAATTGTTTTTTAACAGTGACTTAAGCAATATGTTTAGTATTTTGCCATTATAAATAACATATTTTGGTACTCCAATAGTCACATTGAGAATTGCCAAGTTTGGTTAATAAATTCAGTCGAGGGAATATAACTTCAAGTGTCTCAAATGCAATCATGACAATATTGTATTTTTAACGGCAGAAATATTATTACTAAGAAATGACTAACTAGTAAAATGCTAGCTAGAGATCAAAACATACAAAATCTAGATATACAAGTCGACCCAAGGTTGTGTATATCTTAAAGATAAAATACTTAGAATCACATATATCTAAGATAAGACAATATGTGTGTAAAAAACAATAATTTGAAACCTTATTCGATCTATAGCTCGAATTACATGATGGTCTACTGGTCAATGCGGTTTACCAAAATTACATTAATCATTTCTAACTTTTCAAATTTACCTCATCGGTTATAGTGTTTCACTTTGGCTTTATGAATGGACTAATTTTTAACTGCCTTTATATTGAGCCCGTTAAGTTTGAAACAGTAAAACTAAGAAGGTAAATTTGAAAAGAAGATTTTAAATGAAATTTTGGTAAACTAAAGAGAGATATGATCAAAGTTTTAGAATATACATATGAAACATATTGTTGTAACAAAACATATTCATGGCTAAATTTAAGTTACGCCATGTGATGCAAAGTAATTATCATGTACTTTAATCATTCTATGGAACTAATCATTAAGATGTAACTATTGAACACATCTTTACCAATTTAAATTAAATCGCATGTTCAAATATAGTTTTAGCAAATCTTTAATTTAAAAAGCCAATGTACAATATTTGTTAGGTAACGTGATAGTCAAGGGACCATTTATGCTGTTTTGCACAACTTGGTGTGCATATAAACACACAAACACACTACCTTGAAGAAAGCCATTTTTTTCTATATATCTAAGTACTCTTCTTTAGACTTTGCAATATTATTAGAGAGATGTGCATTGTGGTGTTTGCTTGGCAAGTTCACCCTTTGTACCCTTTAATTCTCTTGCTCAATAGAGACGAGTATCACCACAGGTAATTAGTAGCTATATACATATGTAACATAAACATATATAAGATCCATATTATTTTAGAGATGAGATGAGTAATTATGGAACATATAGAAATCCACGAACTTTTCTTCTTAATTTGCTAAGTGTCGAAGACATTATTTGGTTTTGTTTCAATTTCTGGTAGTTTAATTATTAAAATTCTACGTATTGGGTTTGGTTTTATCTTTGATGATGATATTTTGTACATAACTTTAATATGTTGACAATGTCAATTAATTTTGCCTACAATTCTACAAACATTTTAAAAAACTTATTCAATTTCTCAAGCGTTACATACATCTTTACTTCTAACCATTTTTGCAATGTTGATGAATGTTTGGACGAACTTGAACGAATCGACTCTTTAGAATAAAAAAAGGCACCGAATTTGACATTAATCGACGTTGATAGGGACGTGTAATTCTATTTTGTTTCTTCTAAAACAATTTCTAAAATATGAATCATAGTTGTTTCCTCATATTAGCAAAAAGATTTTAGACTATTAGTGTCCACTTATTCAAATAATCTGAAGTATTGGCAAATGTCTACTACTTACATTTATAAATGTGTGAGCATTCTATCCTTTTAACTACATGTGCTTATGTTTAGCAATGAAAAAACAAACATATGTCCTTGTTATACATATATTTCAGAAAAACTCCCCATATAGTTATTATGATGATAAACCTTTGATTATCTATTTCGGTTGCAAGACTAATTTGTGCTTTCTTTTCCCTTCATGTATCGTCTTTAATTATTACTCGATTCTTCACTATTCATCTCAAAAATAAATGTGAGTGGTTCTTGTTGTATGTGATGAAAGGCCAACAAAGGCGGTCGGGTGGTGGGAAGGTGGAGAGATAATTGGAGGAAGAGACGAGGTTGCCGGCGGGACATGGTTGGCATGTACAAGGGAAGGTAGAGTCTCATTTCTTACCAATGTCTTGGAGCTTCACACTCTCCCTGAGGCCAAGAGTAGAGGAGAACTTCCATTGCGTTTCTTGGAGGTCTATTTTCGTATCCATTTCTTAATCTTAAAGGCATTATAACAAGTAATTGCGTTAATGACATTATGAAAACTATACTCGTACATCTTAATAATAGAAATTTTATTTTAATGGTTATATGTTTAATTTTACTCATAAAATGGGAGGTTTAAATAAACTTGCAAAGTGTGGACTATGGGCTTATGGGATGTATTGAGGCTCTTGGGCCTAGAAGGATGCAAGTGTGTATCAATTGGACTGGAACCACTATTAGTCCACTTTGACATGTCCGGATAAATACACACTGTTTTTTTCGGAGTATACGAGTTGTCTATCTTCTAAGTGACCAAACTAACTCTTGTCAAAAAATAAAATAAAATAAAATTCCTTTCATTTTGTAATCGATTAAAATCAAAATGTAATCGACTTGTATAGTGTTTGTTTCTAATATAATTAAATTAGGGACTTAATGATGAACTTGATTTTGTAGAGCAAAAAAAGTTCAGAGGAATTTGCAAAGGAATTGGTGAAGGAGGTTCACGAGTACAATGGGTTCAACCTCATAACCCTTGACCTTTCTTCCAACAAAATGTTTTACATATCAAACAGACCGAAAAGTGAACCCCCAACGGTTCAACAAGTTCAACCAGGCATCCATGTTCTCTCCAATGCGAAGCTCGATTCTCCTTGGCCCAAGGTCACAGTTGTTTTTTACTAAAATCTGACTTTTCACACTAAGAGTAAAGCACATTTATTTGAAACAGTGAGTTTTTGGTGTATCTATGTGTTTTTTTGGTAAACAAGGTAACAACAGGTACTGAATCTCGTCTTTTTAGGTTCAACGTTTGAAATTGAATTTCAAAAAACTACTTGGCACCTATGACGATGACGAAGAAATACCTGTGAAGGATATGATAAACAAACTAATGAGAGACACCACAAAAGCCGACAAGAGCCAACTTCCAAATATTTGTTCGCTTGATTGGGAATACAATCTAAGCTCAATATTTGTTGAAGTAGACACCCCATTGGTATATACACATATTTCCAATCTTGTACATAACTACGAGTATTTGATTATGAAATTCTTAGCTTAAAATTGGCTTTTTTTGATCACCAGGGACGTTACGGGACTAGAAGCATGATCGGATTGAGTATAAAAGACACCGAAGAAGCAAGCTTTCATGAGACCTACATTGAACGTGAATTGTGGTGGGAGAAAACCATCAACTATTATATCACTCCAACATTCAAAATAAACGATACCATTTTCTAACGATATAAGAATTTACGTTGAAACAGATAATTTAAGTTGAAGTCCATTATCAATATATAAACTTGTTTAAAACCTTTTTAAATATATATATATATATATATAGAAAACAATTACAAGCCCAAATAATCTCTATTATAGATACATGTTAATCCCATATGTGATCATGGATTTAAAAATGTTGTAAGAAATGCTTGTATAAATATTGAGTATTGTTGTACGTCTAATGAAAATACGAACACAATAGATTGTTATATATGTTCTGATTTTGAAATGTCATTGTACTTAGCAAATTATGCTTGTTTCATGAAACTTTATCCTTAGCTTTTGCAATATGATCAACTAACGATGGTTGTTAATTCTCATTAGACAGAAAAATTAAGCATTATGATTCAATGTTAGTACCGATCATAGAAATTAATATTATTAAAAAATTTAACTTTTATCTTTAAGTAGTTATTCCAAAATAAGTTTGTAATTTGAACAACTTGCAATCGAGTTTCTATCGATAGAAAAAATCTTCTAATTGTCATTAGAAGACTTGTAGCGTTAGGAAATAAAACAACTCAAATTCGACATATAAAATAGTACACATTGATACCTATATAAAAGTCCCGATTCCGAATAGGATTCGGTATCAGTTTTTGGCATGGTGCCATATCGGACGAGACTCGTCTTGTGACCAGGATTTGAGATTGGTTGTTTGTGTTATCTGATAATTTTAAAAAAATTAACATATAAATTAAAAATGAACTTAAAAAAAAAATCAAAGAAAGGTCTTTCTTTCATTTAAATATGAAAAAAATAACTTTTGAAATTATAATTTTAGCACTTAGACATCAATTTAGGTGATTCATTGTGATATAATTTTAATGTAAAGTTTAAGCCTCAAATTGTAAGTCGAAATTTTTTATTTATAGAGCAGTTTAGTTTGACTAGGTCCAAATACTTATAAATTTGATATTATTTTTCTAAAATACTTTATTATAGAGATATATTTTCAAACATTTTTCCGTTGACATTCAAATTCTAAAGAGCGATTCTGAAAAATGGATGATGAATGTGAGTATATAACTGATCAGGTAGACAAAAACAATATACATACAGATATTAGCTAGACAACATAAAAAAGTGAAACATATATGTTAAACCAAGATAAAGAACAAACGGGTTTACATAATTATTACAAATGAAATTTTATATTAGTTTTTTGTTTTATGATAAGCATCGTCGTTTTTTCTTTTCACGTAATAACCAATGCATCTTTCAAATAAATATAACGGTCATATTTTACGCTAAATATATGCGCCCTATTTTAGATTCCACATTTAATTAATCTAGTTCACAACACTCGAATAAATCGATCACTAAGCATCGTCTTACATCATCAATTTCAGTACTTATAAATTATTTATTATACAAATAAAAACATAACAAATTATTTTTTCTCAACCCTAAATTACTTGTTATCTATTGGGGCTTCCTATTGGCACCCTTTTTTGTCTATTGACACCCCTCAGAAGGGGCGAATTTTAGGAGCAGAAGGGGCGAATTTCGCCCCATCTGACCTGACATTTTTTATTTTAATGTTGTCAACTTTACGTCACTTCAACCCGATATGCCGGAGCAGAATGGGCAAAATTTTGAGCAGAAGGGGGGAATTTATAAGCAAAAGGGGCGAAATTTGCCCCATCTGACCCCACACTTTTGTTGGGATTTCATTAACCGGCTAACATAAAAGGGGTCGGCTAAGTGGAAACGTGTTAATAAACTATTAGAAACTATTAAAAACATGTGGTAATATTTTAAGAGACATTTAATAGTTTTAACATCTCGGACCAAGATCACCATGCAATGCAATATAAGTAACTTAATAAATACAAAACTGGCCTCGTTGAGGTAGACAAGATCCCTCGTGATGTAAAAGATTTCGGAAACGAGATTCCAAGTGTAGAACCCTCCGTAAGTGCATACATGAATAATGTCTTAACGAAGGATCTGCTAGACACCTTGTAGCTTACGACCGCAACAAACGAAACCCTTACAATTCCACCTAGTGGAATTCGAACCCTTATAGCTAAAAAATTTTTGGGGTTTTGCTTATTTTGGGATGTTTTGTTTGACACACACAAAAGGGAGAAATCAGATTTTCACCTTTATGTGTGTGTTAGGGATTTATGAATAAATGAATTAATTAGGGATTTCATAAGGTATTTATAGGGAAGTATTCTAATCAAATTATGAAACCAAAAACCCAAAAAATCCCTTGCAAATTTCATCCTCCCCCTTCTAGGATTGATATAGATTCGCCCCATGTGGATATTTGGGTCAGACCGGACTTTCCTTATAACTATTAATTAAATATGGACATTTATTAATTATCCAACCTGTTAACTCAATTAATTAATTAAACTCATTTAATTAATAAGTTATTTATCAATCAATTAAAACTAACTTAAATCGACTACTATAAATAACGGTTATCGTTTTATCCGTTTATCCTCAATTAACTCGCGTTAATTTATAAACGTATAAATTAATTAAAACTATTTAATTAAATGCGTAAATGATCAAATATCATTCTGTAGCTTTATGGTTAAATATTATATATGTTTAATTGTGTATGACCGTACAGGCTCAAAGATCCGAAGACATATGGCTAGTTGGGTCAACGAAAATTCACACAATTTCAACAATTTTTCTCATACCCCTATTACCTGTATGTCACTTTTATCCGACAATGTAAGGGCAAAAAGAACGAAAGACATTCACAGATTCGCCCATTTTATCTGACAATATCAGCCCTAATAATTAGTGGAGGCTAATTTGAAAAAGATAAAAAAAGACATACATGATTGTGAGAGAACGCTCAACGAGACATTTTAATTCAATGGGGTTAAAAGGAGTCAAGGAAGATAGAGATAGCTAGTCTGTATGATTTTGATTTTTTTTAAAGGTATGATTTTGATTTTGATAAAATCTAATTTGAAGGAGGGAAAGACCAATGTTTAAAAAATTTAAGAAGAAATAGGGCGGGACGTTGGCCATGGTCTTACACCAAAAATCAAATTCTATTTAACTTGGGGTTTCATTAGGATTCCTAAAAGTGGTTTTAATATGACCGGTGTTGAAAAAAGCAGGTTTTATTTAGGGTTATTGTTTAGGTGCCTTTAATATGTCCCGGTTAATAAGAAAAACAGGTTTTATTTAGGGTGTTCTATTTAGGTGACCTTAATATGACCTAATTAATAAGGATAGCGGGCTCCATTTGGGGGGTTCTATTTAGGTGGCCTTAATATGTTTTAGTCAATAAGAATAACGGATTTTATTTAGGGTGTCCTATTTACATTTGTGTAATAGTGTCATAACTCATAACTATATAAAATGTTGTTTTATTTCCTAGTCAAGGGTAGATCAAACAAAAAAGCAGTCGATGATATTTCTATGGTATTATTCATGTGTGATGGTGGTAGAGTATGCCGTAAGAGGAGGATGAGCATCAAAAAAAGTTTTATTGAAAAAATGTAATTGTCCTTTCAAGTTGCATGGTCATTATTCAAAGGCATATGATTGGAGAGTACATGTGATATATCATACACATAATTATGACACAGATGATGTGTATGGTCATGCGTTTGCTAGACGTTTATCTCCGGCTGGATAAGAACACGTAAGGACATAGTATTACTTAAGTCGATTCGGTTTTTACCATTGGTTTTTATATATGAAATTGAAGCCGAACCGATCCATTTGGTTTCTAGAAGACCAAAACCAAACCAATTCGTTGATTCAGTTTTTGGTTTTTCAAATCGGAGATAGTATAAATAAAAGTATTGATGATAAAAGAACCATAATGGCTACGTTAATCTAAACAAACAGAATATACTTTCAAAGATATTAACAACAGTAAAAGAAGATTGCATGAATAAGATTATTATAATCATGTTCTCGTTTTCAAACATAATGAGTGAATGATCAAATAATCGCACTATGGTCCAACCGGATGCGTGAGTGTGGTTGTTGGTGTTTATCGGCGATTCTCTTACGGTCAGAGGGTCGGAGACCGCTTTACGCCTATGATTTATTGGTCCTAAGTCGTTATTTTCGACTTAGGGTTTGTGGGTTTTGTTTAGGGTTTACACGAAGGTCGAATAAACTATGAATGATTTGTAGGGTTTTGTATATCGAATGTATTGTTGATTATATTTTTGCCGTGAGGCTTCGTCCTCTATTTATATAGAGGGTAAATAACTTGGAGAGGATTGTAAGAGAATTAGGGTAAATCTTTTCCTCCTTTGTGAATATCTTGTTTCCTTCTTGAGGAGATTTGTGGTAATCTTGTTACGAAATATGTTTAATAACATTGTGTCCGAGTATATCGGAGCTTCGATATATGTTTAATAAGATTATCATGGGAAAGATCTTTATCCGATCTTTCTTGTATATCTCCTCGGAGCCGGGTATTCGTTACCTTTGGGGCTCCGGGGTAGTCATGTTAAGCAGATCGAGCTCCGTTATGGGTATAAGTGTTTTTACCTGTACGAAGATGACTTCGTATTCTGCTTCGGGTACGGAGCTAAAGCTCCGTATGGGTATATCATGAGTGAGTAAATTGATACTTCCACATCTTCTTCTTTAATGTTTGAATGAACCATAAGACCATGTACTAAATATTAACACTAGAACACAAATATATAATAAGTTAAGTCATACATGATTTTCGTTTTTTTCGGTTTTATATATGAAACCGAAACCCGAACCGATCCTTTCGGTTTTTAGAAGACCAAAACCAAACCAATCCTTTATTTGGTTTTCGGTTTCTTGGTTCGGTTTTTTCTTTATTTCTGTTTTTGGTTTTTCGGATCTGTTTTTCGGTTCTGTCTTTGGTGTCAATAGTACGCCCCTATTTATAACCTACTGTCTAGTAGTATTTTTTTTTACCTAATCATTACAATAACAACCATTTCAAATTCAACTTCCAAGAGAGGGAAAAAAAACCACCCAAAAAACCAAAAATCTCAAAAAAAAATAGAAAAAATGATTACAATTACTGACACACAAAGACACCAATTGGGCCTGAAAAGCGCGGGAACCCAAATTTTTTCATTTTTCACCAAAACAAAAAAATCACAAGACAAATTTTCGCTAAAATAAAAAAAGGCCCTCTAATAAATCCCGCCCAAACACACCCTTACATAAATCCCCCAAGATCATTCATAACCCTAAATTCTATATCTATCAAAAAAAATATCTCACCCCCAAAAAACACACACACACAAACCCTAACCCTAAAAAAACCCCTTAATTATTCTTCAGGTATATTTATTATTATTTTTATAATTAATTCTTTAATTCGCTCTGATTTTCATCTAATTAATCGTTTTCTCTATCGATTTCTCAACTTATTTTGTTAATTTTTGTTTTTCAGATCTCGCGATGAAAGGAACTAAATCGGACAAAAAAGCCGACACCAAGTATGATTTCATTATCTATTTAATTTTTTTTACTTTAATTTATATGTATGTATATATATTTTTTTATACTTTTAACATGTATAGATCTGTATTTTTTTTCAATCAATTATTGCTCAAATTTTATTTTATTTTTTTATTTTTTTAGTGATTTGCTGCAAATTTAGCTTTTTTTGGCTCTGTAATATATACATATAAAATATATATATACACATACACATATTTGTGATTAATTTTTACTTAATTTGTGTATATATGTAACTATTTTTATCGATAAAGCATCTGTAGATCTGTACTTTTTTTAATAATAATTAGTTTTCGATTTAATTATAATTTGAAGCGATATTTATGAACAAATATGTTTTTAGTTGATGTATTAACAGATCTGCTTTTAGAAAAGTTTTTTTGGAAAGTTTTTATCTATATATATATTCTTATCTCTATAATCACTTTTTTTTTGTTGAAAGTTAATTTTTGTTCTGAACTTCTTATCTGATTTGATTAGGTGTTTAATGTTTTTTTCTAATCCTTTTTTTATCTGTGTTTAAATCTGAGTAATTGATGAATATTTGATATTTTAGGCTTTCTGTGAAGAAAACTGCAAAGGGAAAGACTGCCAAGGATCCAAACAAGCCTAAGAGGCCTGCCGGTCCTTTCTTTATTTTCATGTAACTATCATCTCTTATAAATTTATCGTGTCCGGGCTCATCGGGAGGTTGGGTCGAAAGGGCGAGTCTTTGACTCGGATGTATGCGACCTAAATGGATACCCCACTCGGTTGGAAATAGCATGCTTAATGATTTTATAATGGGTTATTTGGGAGGGTCAGTTAAAAGGGACAGTCTTGGACTCATATGTTTGTGGCCTAAATGGGTATCCCATTCTGTCGTTTCCAAGCTGTGTTTTTTGGTTTTGCCAAGACGGCGTAGTGCAATTCAAACCCAATACCTCTTTTTGGTCATCGGGTATCCTGGTTTCAAGCCGCTTTTGAGATTGTTACTTGGTTCATAGTTATAAGTTTTGATTTTGTGCGGTTTTGCTATATATTAGGGAAGGGTTCAGAAAGCAGTTTAAAGAAGATAATCCCAACAACAAATCAGTTGCAGCTGTAAGTATTTTATGAATTTATACCAAAAAAAGTAACTTTTTATTGTTACTAAAATGGGCTTAATCTGTTTTGATTTAAATTTTGTCAGGTTGGTAAAGCTGGTGGTGCTGCATGGAAAGCCATGTCTGATGCTGTAAGAAACACATTTTTTTGATTATTATGTTTTGTATAACAAGGTTGAAGTTCTATATATTAACTTGTATGATAAAATTACAGGACAAACAACCCTATGTTGACAAAGCTGAGAAACGGAAAAAGGATTACGAAAAAACATTGGCTTCATACAACAAGAAGCTGGTAGTTATTTTTCTTAGTTGTGTTTGTGTGTTGTCATTTATATTGTTAGTTAATGATTATGTGCTAATTGTAATGTAATTAGGTTTCTGGTGGTGACAATGATGATGACTCTGACAAGTCTAAGTCAGAGGTTAATGATGAAGATGATGAGGAGGGCAGTGAAGAGGTATATATATGATTATAAGTGTGTATATTTATGTATGCTTTATTTTTACACGGATTTTTTGAGAAACAAGAACTTGGTGCTGAACAATGTGCTGTTTGTGGTTTTGTAGGATGAAGATGAAGAGTGAAATCGGATCTAATGGCGTCGATGATCATCAAAAACGTATCTGCTTTGTAGTACCATAAGGTTAAAAGCCTCTTTAAGTAATGGATATGTTGACTTTGTTATGTTTATTATGCAATAGTATTGGATAGATGTTTAGTTACTATTATTATTATGGTGCATAGAGAACAAGTTAGTTTTGTTGCTTTAGTGTTTGACATTTGTATTCTCAGTTAGTCTTTTCTAAGAAATGCGTTATGCTTTTAGAAGGTATTTTGGTGTACTTTGTGTTGCTTTTTATGCTCTATCAATCGGTGGTTTAGCTTGAAGTTGATTCAGTCATTTAGTGCTTCTATGTGTGAATCCCTGCTGAGAATGTAGTACCTGAAACTTTAAATCAAGGCTCGAGTAAGAATACCTTTATAGTCGAGTACAAGTTTCAACTTGTTTTTCTATTGATAAATGCTTGAGCTCGATAATAATCCACTAATGTATCATTTTGAAACTTTTTTAATCAACTTTTTTCAGAGTCATTTTGCTCGTGTATGAACTTTGGTAGTTAGATGCTGTGATTTATAAAACCTGCCAATATCTTGGAACAACTTTTTTTTTTTTTAGAATAGTTTCATGTATTCATGATGATAAAATGATATTTTATCTTATTAAGAGGAACAATGGGTCAATATAGGTGCGTCTAATTTGGTGGATAGGAGGGATTTGTCGATAGCCAGAGCCCAGAGGGACTGTACTGCCCAATCTGGATTGATAAACAAAAACTCTAGAAACATTCTTAAGCTTGTGCTTTTTGATTATTCTACTAAATACCCTTAAAAACAACTAAATTAGCTTTTCATGCTAGAGTTTTGCTAATATAACTTTTCTTTTACTTGAACCATTGTAAACAATTTGTTTTGTAAAAACCACACATCAACTTGTTTTGAGAAAGAAAGAGCAGTAATTCCCATTTTCCCATCCTTTTCACCCTAATGAGTACGGACCAATTTTGACTTTGTAACTTGAGAAAACTATTTAAAAAACAGGAAAAGAACTTGTGAAACAAATCAGTATCACCCGGAAGTAAACTAAACAAACAGAATATGTGATGAAACGTATTTACAGTATAATTTTATGAACCATTTTTGTTTACATAAATGAAGGTCAGTTCAATTGGTTAGAGCTACTCTCGGTTTTATCTAAGGTCTTGAGTTTGATCTTTAAGGATGACAAAACCTTGGAGTTTTTCCTTCCGAATACTTGTAATGACCCATGGCTAACATCTAATTGTGAATTATTTTTTTCTAAGGTTACACTTATGCAATGCAAGTTTCTATTTAAGAGTATCATGATTTACTACTTAAAATGTCTTTTATATGATATTACTAGTATTTTTGATAAACATCTTAAACAAACTTAACAACTTTTCTTAAAAAGAGTATATATATATATATATATATATAAGAAAATTACTTAGAATACCCAAAATTAATCATAAATTGTGAAAGAAAGTTAATAGAATTATTAATATTTTGGACAACAAATATCAAAAATTAGCAAAATAGATATGTAAATGATGTATTCATGTAATACATATATGTGTAAATATACATATATATGATTATATTTAGGTATATATCAAAATTCGGTTGGTTAATCGCGGGTAATGACTATTGAATATAATATAATAATATAATATATATATACTTTTCCATTTTTCTTTGTTAATTAATATATATTTCTATGAAAAGTTTTTATTTGTATGGTTTAATTTTTTTGGTTTTAATTTGCTCTAAATGTCACATTTTTAGAAGTCTTGTATTTTATCTTTACAATTTAATTTGCTTTTGAATTCAAGTTTTCATGGAACACAAACTTTAATTTAAAAGATTCTGTCAAAGTTATTTTGTAAATACTTTTAAGTTATTATAGGATTTATGCATAAACAACATTTTAAAAAACCAAATAAATATAATTTGTCTTTGAATTATCTATGATTATACATTTGCATCTGAAATTGTGTACAAGTGAATTATTTAAAGAATCTTAATTAGTTTTAAAATTTGAGAACAAATCTGGACCATACATTTTTCCCTCCCTTCTTCCTTTCTTCCGCAGCTGTTGCCACCATCGTTCCTTTTTATCAATGCCACCACCACCACCACCACTATTGTTGGACACTGTAATTTGTAGCGGCCTACACCCATAAAAGTATTAATAAAGGATAGCTAATTGGGGGTAATAGGTTGTAAGACCGCTCCTTATTGGTCGTCTTGCCTTCGCCTTCCTCGCGTCCAAAAGATGACTCCATTGACACCACCTCGTCGTTTCGTGAGGTGGTGTCGTCTAAGCACGTCTATATCTTGAAAGGTTAGGACATGAAGATGTGGAGTTGCGAGACCAAATGTGTGTGGCTTTGTGATGAAGAAAGAGAAACAAGGATAGAGAGAGTGTGTGTCCATTAGGACAGGGAAAATGTGTTTTTGGAGAAAGAAAAACTAATGTAACAATGAAGAAGAAAAGACAAGGATGGTGTCATGATAGGCAGAGACCTAACGGATTAATGGTGATGTGATGATCTACCTAACGTGCTCCACCCTGGGTAGACAGACGAACTGTGGTGGTGGAAGTGGTGGACGGTAGTGGTAAACATTGATTTCCATTCGGGAGTTTTCGCTTTAAGTTAATGTCGGACCTTTTGTGTTTACAATCATCAAATGATGTTGATGTATAGCTTTGTGAATGTCTATGCGAACCGAGGGAAGCTAGTGGAGAGGTAATAATCTTCCAGATGATAAAGATCGAGTTCTATAAACTTCTATCTCATTTTCTATGGGTTTCGTCTTTCGTGTGCCTAACATGGCTGAAATTATAACTTTTTGATGAAAAAAAGGAAAAGTGTAATGATGGGAAAAGAGTTTGTATCATTGTATGATGATGAATTGGTGAGAGTAATCCCAAAGTAGGTTATGGTTGATTTTTTTGGATGCATTAAATCATGCCAAAGTGGGTTATCTTTACCCTTTCATGTTTATTTTTTTTTTCTAAAAGTCCTTAAATGTAATGTTTGGCTCATAAGTATTTTTATCGTCAAAATTAAATATTCTCATTTGATTATATTTCAAACGAATGAACCTTTTATATTTATTTTTAAAAAAGGTATTTAATCTTACATGTATATGCATGGTCGAGACAGTAATTTTACTCTTAACATTTAGCAATGCTAACATTAAACAAAAAGTATTTGTTGGGACTTGGGAGTAGGCATAATATTCGTACTTTTGTTTCTAAAAATATGATAATAAAAACTTTTTTACTTCGCCTGTTGTTTCTTTTACACGAATACAATTAAGCTAAAGGGCTAAGGTAAAACAGTAATGGTAGAGACTTTGGCCTCTAGCGAAGAGACCAAAGTTCAAAACCTCGATAATAGTGTTTCCTAATCTATTTAGTGGTAGTTTAAAGTTGTTTTTTTTTCTTTTTAAAAAAAGGTAAAGCAGTAACCACCAAAATCTAGGAAAAAACTCTGATTGGCAGAGATAGAAACCACAACGGGATAAATGGTACAAAAAGAAAATTAGAAATTAGAGTTAATTGTAAGATTGGTCCCTATGGTTTGTACAATTTAGCAAGAAGGGTTCCTTTTCGAGAATCGTTGCAATGGGGGTCCCTATTTTGAGAATTTTTTGCAAAATTGGTCCCTTTTTGACGGATCCGTTAAAGGTGGCCGTCAAGTGTGCACCTGTGCCGCATGTGTGGGGGTATTTACGTACTTTCTACCCCACATGGACCCCATTGCTAAAATGGAAAAACCACAGGGACCAATCTTGCAACTTTTTAAAAAATCCATCACTAAATAATACCTTTTAACTTTTCTAAAAAAAAAAAAAATAATTTTATTAAATTATTAACTTAAATATAATTTTTAACACTTTTTATCTTTTCATGATTATTTGTTGTTAAAGAACTAAAAACATATAACCACTAAAAATTAAAAGTTATCATTTAGTGATGGATTTTTAAAAATTGTAAGTTTATAAAACCTATTAAAAATTAAAAGGTATTATTTAGTGATGGATTTTTAAAAATTGTACGTTTATAAAACTTTTTAAAAAGTTAAAAGGTATTAGTTAGTGATGAATTTTTAAAAACTCTTAAGTTTATAAAACTTACTTTTTAAACTTACAATTTTAAAAATGCATCACTAAATATTTAAAAATTTGTATAAACTTACAATTTTTAAAAATCCATCACTAAAATAATAATTTTTAGCCAATGATGATTACTCCATCTGGTCAGATGCATCCCAGGTTTTACTCAAGGTCTTGAGTTCGATCCCTAGGGATGTCAAATCTTGGGGTTTTTTCTTTCAAATACTTGTAACGGCTCATGGTCAAATCTTTGGGAAAGTTAAAAGGTAGTATTATTTAGTGATGGATTTTTAAAAAGTTGCAAGATTGGTCCCTGTCGTTTTTTCATTTTAGCAATGGGGGTCCCTGTGGGGTAGAAAGTACGTAAATACCCCCACACGTGCGGCACACGTGCACACTTGACGGCCACCTTTAATGGATCCGTCAAAAAGGGACCAATTTTGCAAAAAATTCTCAAAATAGGGACCCCCATTGCAACGATTCTCGAAAAGGGACCCCCTTGCTAATTTGTACAAACCACAGGGACCAATCTTGCAATTAACTCTAGAAATTAAAAGTTAGATTACATCTTAACATTAATCCTCCTTAAAACAATCCTGTTAACTTCATAAGCTAATATATACTACATGCTTCTACCAAATACAATTACGCCCAGGACCCCATACTAAAATGATGCTACTACTGTAATTTGCTATTTCTTAGATAACTTAGATTCAGGTCGAGCTCCTCCCTTAACTTTGCATTCGGATATTCTGATGTCATGTTCTGGGACTGTAACAGAAACTTCCTGAGAGTTTCGGACGCTGTAAGAGCTTCCTTCATTGTAATTGCTCCCACAGTTGACGTATCATCCTCAGCATTATAATTAACACCGGTAGCCACAATTTCCCCTGTAATTATACCATTATTGTATAATAATTTCTGTCAGCATTAATGAGTAAATTTTATAGTTCCAACACTATCTACATAGATTTTAATGTATGCTACTAATGCTTTGCAATGATAAATCATTGAACAATGACGATCTACAACGAGAAGGTTCTATTTACTAAAACATTCCGGCAATTTACGGCCGTTTGGCCTGTGGGAACTCAATGTGCTTATATGCACACCAATAGAAACTCAATGGACAAAGGGATTCAGCCATTCAGGTCCTGAAAGATGTGTACCTTTAATGGCTGGTCCATAGTGTGGTTGCGGTTTCATAGCCGGAAATAGTATAACTTCCTGTTTGACCAGAGATGAATGAAGTTTGTGAATCAGAAACAAGTACGCGAAAAACATTACTAATAAAAAGATCTTAAAAAGACAGTGAAATGAGAATATACAACCACAAACCTTCATGTTTAGTGAATCAGTAAGCAGCATTGTAAGCCTATCAATACCCAAAACCCAACCAACAGTTGGCGGAATACCGTATTTAAGAGCCGTACAGAATTCCTCATCCAAAGACAGCGCTTCTTCATTTCCTGATTGATGATCCTGAAATGTCCCACAAACGATACTTAAATCCATAGATTTTGAATTTTTACATGTGGTAAATTCGTGTGCCAGGAATGATTTGGAGTCAAAGGGTTTTTTTTGGTATGTTCCATAACAGGTTACACTGCAAACAGTAATCCAAAATGTTTCAAAGGAAATATTCGGGTGATGTTTGCCCCCGTTGATTCATTTGATTCAGACAAGTATGATTTTAGATCCAAGCATGTCAAGGTAGTTGAGGTCATCAAGGAATACTTTTAGTCAAAAATAAATTACATATAGTGTCAAACATAGTAACAAAAATTGTAAATCCTTCGATAATGATCAAACTTTCTGAATGAAATCATTCAGAAGTGCTTAATACTAAGAATATATTTTCGGGGACTCTCAACAGTCCAAATCCAAACCATTTGATCGAGGTTTCGGATAAAGATGGGTAAAACCTTCTGTTTCAAAACCGTCGGGCACAGCTGGTTTTTTGTCTAATCAAACCAAGGAATCACTATTCACTACTGTGTCAGATACGACTAGAAAGATGTACTATTTCAATACGATTATGATTGTCAGAAGAATGGACTAGGGAGGTTTAACGCATTAATATTACGCTTGAGCAACTTTCACCAGTTCTCGTTTCCCCAAATAAAAAGTGAGTCAAAATAGCTACCTCTAATTCTTTTACATATCAATATTGACATAAAATTACAAAATTTATATTACCTTTAATCGATCGGAAAAGCGCTGGCGTTGTACCACTGGATCATTTTCTACGGAGTATCCATTAACAAGCTAGGGGAGTAGGGGATAGAATGAAACAGCAACATTAACAAAAAGAATCAACAGAAAGCTATATAACTAGAAACTTAAAGAATCCTAAGTGCCCATACCTCAAGCTTGTTAATAATCAATACAAAACGCTCCGTCAGTCCTGGTTTGTATTTATGAGCTTTTGCTAGTGGACTCGTTATCTCAGGATGATCAATTATAAAAGTAGGATTAACACATGTGCCTTCCAGAAAATGTCCCACAAGCTGAACACAAAAAAAAAAAAAATTAGATACCATTGCGTCTGTTAGCAAACACATACTACAGTATACAAATGATACATCTTTAAAATGTTTCAAACTGAAACAACCATTTAATAAAGTGTGAACTTACTACAAGCTACTGCTACTAAACATAACATGCCTTTTGAAGTGAGAGTAATTAGCAAATTAACACTAAACAAGTTAGTTACACCAAGGTGCAGTTAACTACTTGAAAGAATCTGGGTATCATGAACACTGAGGTAGCAAAAAGGGTGGGGTAGTCGACTTAGGTCGCATGAGAAATTTTTTGATTTGGATCGACCCACAAACTCTTTCTTTAACATAGATTACAAACGGATTTAGGGGGTTGCATGAACCAATAATAGACATTGGTATATCTTTTCAGAAACTCGTTAGTTTTGACATGTTAGACAATTTGCCCATTTCGTCACCAAGGGTATATTTGCATTTCTAAACTAGAGCGCCTTGTTTTACATATTAGCAATGTCATAGTGGTTCATGCTCAGATATAATGTAGAGATAGAACCATTACTTTCTCCAACAATCGTGCAGTCGTTTGAGGTGGAGGACAATTGATATCAAACTTGGTGCATGCATCAGCAAGACATTGTCTAGCTTCTTCACTCTCAATGTCTTTAGGTAAGCTAAGATTCGCCATCTTCTCCAACTCTTCAATCATAGAAATCCTTCTGAAAATATTTGAATCAAATTAGTAAAATAGTTTCAAATACAAGTAAAAAGGTAGTAAACTAATGTTAAAGAATATCATACACTAGTAAGCAAATCACCTGAAAGGAGGAGTGAAGTCAATCTCAATTGGAAGATTATCATACCCATTAGCATGATATGTAACTTTGTAGCCACCCGTTAACTCCTTCACCATGCCTGAGTCATTATCTGTTAGTAAAATCTCCCAACTAATTATTAAAAGGGGAAAAAAAAAAAAGAAAAAAGACTAGTTACCACTTAATATTTGTTCAGTTAGCTCCATCAAGTCCTTGTAGTCTGCAAGAGCCATATAAAACTCACACGTCGTGACTTCAGGATTATGCATTAGATCAATTGCCTCGTTTCTGAACTGCTTTCCTATCTCAAATACACGTTCTATTCCACCAACAACAAGCTGCTTCAGATATAGTCCAGGGGCATTTCGCATATACATTATCATATTAAGGTCCGCGTGATGAGTCACAAAAGGACATGTGGCAGCTCCACCAGGAATCATGGTCAATGTAGGAGTTTCAACCTTTCATAACAAATAATTAGTCAGAATTAAATCTAGAAGAATAGCTAGAAGAAACAAAATACATATATCTCAGATTTACCTCCAGAAAACCAAGATTTTCGAAGAAATGTCTTAAATAAGACATCACCTTTGTCCGAGCCTTGTATATATCTTTTACTTCCGAATTTACTGTGAGATCCAGAAAACGTCGACGATAGCGTGTTTCCTATTACAAAGAATGACGTCATATTGATGCTGAGGTAAAAGGAGAGGGTGGAAAATGGGTACGGGTGATGAATAATTTTGAATCAATTGGTGAAGTGACGAACGGTAAAAGGAACACAATGTACCATTCAACTTTTAACTATATATGACGTCCTTTGATAAGTGTTTAAGTATACATACTTGCCATTTCTTGCCAACATATGAAACTTGATGCACTGAAAAGTTTTGAAAAATGGTGCAAGCAGCGATAAATGTTACATTGAGGGGTTGAGAGAAAAAAAATTGCATGTATTTTTTATAAAGTCAATAGTGCATCGCAACATCTTGCATTTACGATATTATTTCAGTCATAGTCTAATGTTCTAAATAAAATTGTCGAAAAGAATTTAATCTATTTATTAATTATATGCGAGTAATAAATTGTTTGAACTTATCAATCCATTAGCCCCAATTTCTTTACTGGAGATTATAACTGACATCTTCGCTTTTAAATTTTGACCCATTCAACGTAAAACATCTCCTGAATCGACAGATTCATGATTAAATGGGTTACAATTAGAGCCAGCAATCTCAACCAGTCTCCTAAAAAATTCAAATTGGGAATTTCCATTACAAAGAACAGGTTCAACATCAAAATTTCTGCCTAATCAAGAACGGGTAGAAATGGATGGGAACAGAAATATCATCATATTAAATACCTGGTCGTTTAAAGTATAAGCATCGGGATATCTGCCACTTCCTGGAGTCCAAACATCAGTCTTCTGTTGATTGAAAATGCAATTCCAGACGAGTTAAGAACCAACCAGCATTAAATAGTTCATAACCAACATAGCATTAGATAGTTCATTATAACTAGCCATACCTTAACATTGTAAGTCATAGGTGGCATCCTATGAAGACAATAAGACATATTCACAAATGTTTTTAGGATAATACTCAACTCTCCCATACTGCTTTTTCCTGTCATAAGGAAGATAAACAGAAAGATGAGGCAAACTGCAGAACTAGGATAACAATTCGTAGATGATACTTTGGCACATGTATGTATTATTGTTTTAGTTATGTTTCATCTGTATCTTGTCAAACAGGGAAAAACAAGAACGAAACCAGGGGTTGGACTTTTGAGGTTGTCAGAAGTGTATTTTAGTGCATACAACTTTCTTTGGAGGGAAGGACCACCACATCAAATGGGGTATTCATTAAAACTTACAAAGAAACGAACATCAAGATTAGAGTGAGTTGGCAATAATTAGGTTTAACTCCAAACAAAAGTAAAAAAAGTCTGATACAAAATGACAAAGGGAGGGAAACACATCCAATCAGCCTTAAAAACAAATCATGAATCTTCCTGATATATCTCAATGTATATATAAAATAAACAAAACTTCAACCAATAAAAATGAGTAACATGAAACTGCCAACCTGGAAAGCCAATAACACCAATGTAATCTCCATTTTTCAAATCACAATGACGCTTAAAAAATTTAGCTTCTTCCATTACAGATAACCTGAAATAGATGTATGATTCAGTTAAGAAGTGCCATTTATTCAACTTATAGGAATATTCGGTATCATGACAAAAAAATAAAGAACTTTATGTATGTACATAAAGGAATATATACATATTATACATATATATTCATATATATCGGTATTCGGTATTAGGTGAGTACTGAGTAGTTTACTTTGGAAAAGCCATAACTTGAATTTGTCCACCAAAACCAACCAAATCATAAGTTATCAGGTTTGATGAAGATAGTTTGTTCATAACTCTCCCTGGCAAGAATCAAACTGATTAGCATCATCATCATCATAAAGGGAATAGAATTTATTTAAATGACGTAAATATAAATGTGCTCACCAGCCAAACATTCTTTTGCATATTCCATATGCTGATCAGTTTTTAAGCTTGCATACTTGTCTAGAAATTCAGGAATGGAAATTGAGGCGGGCATAAGGTTAGCATATGGGTTCTTTCCTGCTGCCTTATGAACAGCAAGTGTTTCCAGCCGTTTTTCAAAATATTGCTGCAAGAAGAACAAAGAGTGGTTTATAATTTAAGACTGAAAGGGTATTTTTGCAAAAGTAACTCATCAAACTAGCTTCACCGCTGGATCCATGTCTTCATCCTCTGGATACCAGTACTCGAAGATCGTTGAATCTGGGAGAAGAGTAGCCTGAAAGAGATCTAGAATTAATCTAGCAGGCATAATAATCAATCAAGCAATTTGTAAATTAATTTAAATTGTGATCGGTTATTTATTCAAGCATATATCCATATGGAATTTAACATAGATCATCAACAAAACAAAAACCAACGCCACACCCTACACCAATCAAATAAAAACTTAAAGAATACTTGATAGTCTATTAGTCATTTGAAAAGATTTTTATCTAATAATTTTCTATATAAGTTACATAATAAAGCACATATGTGGACGTTGGTTGTGAAAGCTATCCATGAAATGATTAACTGTCATAAAATCCATAGAGAAATACATCAACTATTAGAGATTTTATGACATGATTGGTGGTGTTATGTATTTATATGACATATAGCAACACAATTAATTGAAAGTTATTCATCATCACAATGGAGTTTCATTATATCCAGTTAGCTGCTCTTTGGTGGAGAAAACACATATATACTTTTTGCGTTTATATTGATAAAGAAAATTGCAAAAGCTGCTTTTAATTTATAAAGGTTGTTGCTTACACTTACGTTTATTAGCTAAAATTCTTTGGGTACTTTCTCATTTGTCACTTTTACATCACGGAACTATTTTTTGTCTAGTTAGGCCACTAAAAGAAGTTTTTGCGTCCCCTTTGAGTCATTAGATATTTTATTTTAAAAAAAAAACAACTGGCTTTAAAACTTTAGAAGTATATAGATGTTAAATTTATAAACAAAAATCATAAGCTTTACATATAAGGGTAAATAATAGATAATAACATTCGACTATTAAATGCTTTAGATTACTCAAAATATGACCCGAAAGTGACGTAATTGGACGTTTGATGGTCTGAAAGGGACAAGTTGGAAAGTATGTAGGAGTTGTAGATACTAAGCCCTTTTACAATTATATATCTAAACTAAAGAGTTTATTTTTGATTAGAAAACTGGGACTTTGGGTTAGGGTAAAACATGTAGTAATTTGTTTACGATCTTTATATTAAATAAAATAAAATTGTTATGACATCACATTTTACAAAAATAACTAATTTGTCACTTTCAAATTTTTTTTTAAAATTAGTTCTTTTTTATTTAATTTATTTATGATGTCAAAAACACCTTCCTAATTAAAGTTTATTTCATTTTTATTTTGTTATTTTTAATGTCTTTTTTTTAATTTTCTTTTGAAAACTCTAATATTTTATACATGGAACTTTTATATTTTCATCATATAATAAATTTTATGATAACATAATTTTAAACTTTTGGCATATAATACAGGTTAATAAACTAATTAAATTTATTTGAAACATAAGATATAGTATTACGAGGTTATGAGTACCGCTGGACTGTATGTTTTTACAAAACTTTTATTACTATTCCCGGGTTAAACCCGGGATACTTAGCTAGTAACAATATAAAAAAACACGAGTTACCCTTCTTATAGCATCCTCCTGTAGAAGACGAAGCATATTCTCGGCCTCCTTATCCATCATCTTTTCGTGCTCAGCCCTTGGTTATTGAGAATTGGTAAATTAGTACTAATAGTTTATCCAGTAAAAAAAAAATCAAACAAACCAACACACAAAAAATCAGCAGACTCACCATTTTTCATCATAAGTAGCACGGTCAACCTTTATTAATGGCGACGGAGTGGTTTTCGGGCCTTGTTCCATGGGAACCTCCTCACCAACACTATAAAACAAATAAATACCGAGTATTAGGAATAAAAACCTGGAATTTATTTAAAATCATGTTGAAACTGAAGTTAGAAAAAAAAAAAAAAAGAGCTAACTTTTTGGTTAGACGTTCGTCGTCAGAAGGCGTAGATTTGGTAGAATCCGATGAAGAAGAACTGGTATCATGCCTATATAACGGGGACATGGGGCTTTTTGGTGGTGATATGCATATCTTCATAGCTTCCTCTTTACCAACACTTTTACTAATCACAGCAAAATCATTCAATAAGCCAGCCATGTTCCAAGTTTTATATATTAATATTAATACATGGGTAATGATCCGATTCTTCTAAATTATTAGACTAAAAATCCTTCTAATTAATAGGATTGTGACATATGAAAAATCAGAGGGTGAGATTAAGAAATAGAATTAGTGAATTCCATGTGTTAACAAGTGAATATATTAGAAAAATTTTTAAAAAGATTTTTAGGAAGATTTATCATTTTCCTTAATATATTTAAGAGAACCATACTTCACTGAATCCATACTAAACACATTCGCTATCAAATTCTAATTAAGATTTCAACTTCAATAGCTTCTGAAAGTACACACATCATCCAGATATTAATGATTGTATTTGTTTAAGCTACCTATTTCACTGACCATCACAAGTAGGGTGAGCAAAAACCGAACCGGAAAACCAAAAACCGAAAAAAACCCGACAAAACCGAACCGAAAAAACCGAAAACTGAACGAAATCCATTGGTTTGGTTTTTGTTTTCTAAAAACCGAACGGATCAGTTTGGGTTTCAGTTTCATATGCCAAAAAACCGATCAAAAACCGAACCGAATCAATTATATATTAATTATTTAATATTGATGTCATATTACATTTATATTTATTACTTATAATTTGTAAATATGTTAATATATTTAAACTTTTTGTCTTTTTAGTATACAAATCTATATAAATTGTATGTTTTAGATGAAAACGTACAAGAAAATCAATTCGTTTTATAAAAGTTATATCAATTTTAACACCTATAAAATATAATTAGACAATAAAAAACATCTTTATATTTTAATTTCTATATCATAATTTTTTTTTAACAACTAAAAATTAAATTTATAACATAATAAACAAAAAAGTTTAAAAAAAAAATTATAATAAAAACCGAACAAAAACCGAAACCGATCCAAACCGAACCAAAAAACCGATAAACCGAACCGAACAAAATCCGAATCCAATGGATTGTGTTTTCTAAAAACCGATCCATACTCAACTTCATTTTTTTAATCTGTTTTTTCTAGAGTTTTTGATATCCAAAATTAATAATCTGTTGTACTTATTCATAAGCTGTAAACCACATGATCCACATTAAATACACATTTGTTGGTGTACGAATTAAAAAAATATTGTATAGTACATTAGTACAACGCCTTAGTTCTACTTTAACGTATTCAATATACAATTCTACAAGTAAGACATTATTTCTTGGGAAGAGATTCCCTCAAGTTATTTCCCCAACTTGACTCAAGTTGGGAAGATCTTGACTCTTGATTGAAAATCAAGGGACTTCGTCAATTGGCTTTAGTTACTGTGATTAAGAGTTATATCTATATGATCGAGCCATGTTGAATTGGTTACTGACCGAATGATCTTAAAAAAATACCCGTTTACAAATAATCAGAATTGAATGGGCTACGTACAATATAACAAATGAGAACAAAAAAAAAAAAGTTGTTTGGCGGCAGAGGAAGTTAATGTTGGAATTTGCTAAGTCCAAATAAGATTGATGTTTTGTTTGATATGGTAGATTGTTGGTGGGGGAGGAAAATGTGTGTAACTATGTTAGTCTTGGTCAAATGTATTTTTATGCATGGGGGTGGAAGGTTTGATGGAAAGAGTGAAATAATTGACATTTTAGCTATTTTTGTTCCAACCATTCAATGACATGATGTGTGATTATTATATTACTTTATTATAAGTTATAATAATTAAATAATTATATTATTATATAATATCTTTATATAGTTAAGAGGAAATATATTATTTTTAGGTAAAATTTGTAGTTTTATATTACATTGAATTTCTAATGAGTTGTCATTTTTTATATTTATATTGCTACATTTATAATTTTATATTGTCATGTATAATCTTAATCATCAATTTTAATTCTAATCATCAATCATAATCTTAATCATTAATTTTTATTTTTCTATATTTTAATATAAGTATAAAGATGTTTATATATATATGTGTATATATATATATATATTTTATACTATGTTTTTTTACTACGATTGTACCAAAATAGCCAAGTTTTTTCGAATTATCACAAAATATCCATATAAATCACAGTAACCGGACAAAATCGCATATAGAAATTGAAAATCGTTACGAGATTTTGTAAAATCACAATGTTGACTTTGACTTTTTTTTCCTTTTTTTTTAATGCAAAATGTCGTAGCAATTTATATCATATTTTAAATTTAATCGGAAGTGATAAAAGTCAAACTACCTATAACCAACATATATATACTTCGAATCAATGAAGAATAAAGAAATAATATTAAAAGAAAATTGCTAACTAATGCCCTCGAAGATCCATTAATGTGTATTTAATGAATTCCGAAACGTAATTAATGCTTAACGAATTATTTAATAGTCAGTAAATCAAGTTAACTATTAGCATTTTAAACTGAATCATAAATACATATATTATTAATATTAATATATGGGTAATGATCAATCATTCTAAATTATTAGACTAAAAATCCTCCTAATTAATAGGATTGTGACATGTGAAAAATCAGGGGGTGAGATTAAGAAATAGAATTAGTGAATTCCATGTGTTAACAAGTGAATATAGTAGGAAGATTTTTAAAAAGATTTTTAGGAAGATTTATCATTTTCCTTAATATATTTAAGAGAACCATACTTCACTGAATCCATACTAAACACATTCGTTATCAAATCCCTATTAAGCTTTCAACTTCAATAGCTTCTGAAAGTACACACGTCATCCGGATATTAATGATTGCATTTGTTTAAGCTACCAATTTCACTGACCATCACAACTAGGGTGAGCAAAAACCGAACCGAAAAACCAAAAACCGGAAAAAACCGAACCGAAAAAACCGAAAACCGAACGAAATCCATTGGTTTGGTTTTTGTTTTCTAAAAACCGAACGGATCGGTTTAGGTTTCGGTTTCATATGCCAAAAAACCGATCAAAAACCGAACCGAATCAATTATGTATTAATTATTTAATATTGATGTCATATTACATTTATATTTATTACTTATAATTTGTAAATATGTTAATATATTTAAACTTTTTGTCTTTTTAGTATACAAATATATATAAATTGTATGTTTTAGATGAAAACGTACAAGAAAATCAATTCGTTTTATAAAAGTTATATCAATTTTAACACCTAAAAAATATAATGAGACGATAAAAAACATCTTTATATTTTAATTTCTATATCATAATTTTTTTTTGTTAACAACTGAAAATTAAAGTTATAACATAATAAACAAAAAAGTTTAAAAAAAAAATTATAATAAAAACCGAACAAAAACCGAAACCGATCCAAACCGAACCAAAAAACCGATAAACCGAACCGAACAAAATCCGAATCCAATGGATTGTGTTTTCTAAAAACCGATCCATACTCAACTTCATTTTTTTAATCTGTTTTTTCTAGAGTTTTTGATATCCAAAATTAATAATCTGTTGTACTTATTCATAAGCTGTAAACCACATGATCCACATTAAATACACATTTGTTGGTGTACGAATTAAAAAAATATTGTATAGTACATTAGTACAACGCCTTAGTTCTACTTTAACGTATTCAATATACAATTCTACAAGTAAGACATTATTTCCTGGGAAGAGATTCCCTCAAGTTATTTCCCCAACTTGACTCAAGTTGGGAAGATCTTGACTCTTGATTGAAAATCAAGGGACTTCGTCAATTGGCTTTAGTTACTGTGATTAAGAGTTATATCTATATGATCGAGCCATGTTGAATTGGTTACTAACCGAATGATCTTAAAAAAATACCCGTTTACAAATAATCAGAATTGAATGGGCTACGTATAATTTCTTAGTTTTATTTATATCGAATAAGTTTTAATTTTTCTTATCAAAGTTTTGGTCATCGAATCAATTTTCCTTTAGTATTTAATGGATCATCAAAGTGCCACTGCGGACAAATCAAGTACATGGATCATCAAAATGCTTCATAAAGAATATTTAGTGTAAGTAATAAAATTTTAAAAAATAAAATGATTGAAGAAGTTTTATACAAGCTATTATTTCAATAGTAGGATTCCTTATCAAAATAATAAAAGCCAATTTCGACCTGTTGATTCGTTCAATGCAGACAATACGATTTTGAATCTAACGGGTCAGGGTAGTTGAGGTTGTCATAAAATACTCTTTGTCAATAGCAACTTACAAAAAGTGTCAAATATGGTTACAAATATTGTAACTAGTTCAGTATTTATAATCGAAGTAATTTAGTAATTAAAAGCACACTTTAATTAAGCGGCTTTCAACAGTCCAAACCATTTGATCAATGTTTTGGATGAACCGGGGAAAACTACAATTCTGTTTTAAAATGGTCCAAGGCTGTTGGACTTGTGGAACAATTTTGTTAAATTAAACTTAGGAATGACTAAAGTTCCAAATAAGATAAAATGTACTATTTCATAAGGTTGTGATGAATGGGAAGATTAATGTTGTAGATGTAACCAATTACGGTATTAACAATACCAAAACTAACCAATTCACATATAGATAGTGGGTCGACCCGTAACATGAAAACATCTTTTAGATATCACGAGCATTGAGATCGAGGTGGCAAAATGCTGGCATAGGTGAGTTAGGTAGTATATGAAAACAATTCGAGTCAGGTTGACCTGTAAACTCTTTTTTACCATAAATAGTACAGTTGATGTGACGACTTTGAGTAAAAATATTTAGAGGTTGCATATGCATCAAAGTAAACATTTGGTAACTTATCAAAAAATTTGTCTGTTTTGACTTCAATAAAAAATTAATTTTCAAAAATAAAATGTTTATGTGGTTTTATGCATTATATAATACACTTTGTAGGGCCCTTGACCTGTTTGACCAAATTGAACTTTCTTTCTCTTTTTTAAAAGACTAAATGAACCTACGTGGTGCTAATCTGAAAAACTCTATTTCTATGAGAAATCTGATTAAAACAGCAAAAACTTAAATTCATGAATCGAATATTTCTAACATGTCATCATTTTGATTCTTTAGATTTATCATAAATCGGAACTTTCTCGGTTGGTCACCTTCGATCCAGTTATTTGGAAGTACTTGGTTGATGAGAAATTTAGTTAAACGGAATGGAAATCGTCCTATATTGAGTACTTGTGTTATGCACTTGCCTTTTCTTATATTAAGTTTCAAGTCGAACATATAATAAAAAAAAAACAAATAAATAACAAAACCCTAATTACCAAAAAAAAAATTGAAAAACCGTACAACGGCATATATATATATATATATATATATAGGGGAAAGATAATATGAGACCAACTAAAAAAAGTCCAAAAAAGGACCATTGATTTTCGTAAGTTACACACCACCATCATGATCTACTATGATATACAAGACTTTTTTGTAAAAACACTAAGACTTTCAAGCGACGGGCCCACAGAAAAATCATGTGTAAGTTAACTTACACACTTACACATGTGTAAGTTACACATGTGTAAGTAACTTATACATGATTTTTCTATGGATCCATCGCCTACATATACATACAATCATAAACCTACATATATATAGGTTGTGCGTGGAACAGAGCGTGAGTATATTATATATATATAGGGTGAGATATTTACATTCGTATCCTCTTATCCATCCATCATAAGCCTTGGACCCCCTTCTAATTGGGTACTTTTCAATAACTACCTTGATTTATTTAATATTCATTAATTACCTTGTTCAGATTTAGGATGAGCATTTAGATTGAAACCCGTGACCCGCCCGGCTCCAAACGGGTCGGTTCTCGATTCATAAAATTTCCGATTCTCGGTTCGGGTGGGGTCAAAATCGCGGTTTGCCATTCTGACCCGGTAAAACCCGTGAATGTGACATCATACATATTTTACACTCTCTCTATATATGTGTATATATATATACTAGGTGAAATCCGTGCGTTGCACCGTTCTATTTTATTTTCTACGTAATTGTCTTAAATGATATGCAAAAATAAAAATCTTATAACTTAAAGTGAATAGTTATACATATAATAAAAAGACATATTCATACAGATTCAATGATAAAATGTTAACAAATTAAAGGTATGAAATCTTTAAACACTTTCAGATAAGAGGCTGTTGAGAATCAAAAGCGATCTTCATTAGTGATATGGACCTGATTACTAAATAAACATATAGCCTTGAATAGTCTTCCATTTTCATTAAGAAATGGAGTATTTGCACCAATACTACAAAGCTTTCTTGGCCCACATTTTTATAGGGAACTCCTGTACTAACTAATTCTATTCACTATTAGTTTTAGAATAAACTGAAAAAAATGATGTCTTTATATTTTGCAAAAAGTTTTATTAGATTTCCCGAGCCAATAGCTTCACCATTTGTATTGTCATAGGTAACATTTTTTGCACTTCAGATCCTACGCGTATAAATCATATGATATGATTCCAATAACTAAAACATCAAGAACTTGTAAGTAACACGATAAATGAATACAATAACTAATCCATTGACTCATCACAAAGATAGTTTGCATCAAATATAAATTTGAATGATATCCGTACGTTGCACGGACTATCTTATTTCTCGCTGATTAATCATAAATTATATACAATAATTACAACCATAGAACAATATATAAAAAAAACTAAAAAGAATTAAACCTTATTACAAAGAAAAAATTACAAAAATGATTGGACCTATATATAAGGTAGTAGAAATATAAAAGCAAAAATAAATGAATAAGGAGTTTTGCAGGTAAACGAATGAAAATGGTGCATAGAGATCATCATGTAGGTTTGTCATTGCTGGCTGTTTTCGTGAAGCCATGTTTGTGTACCAAATTTATGTGTAGCGAGAAAAAGTGATAGAGTAAATCAAAACTAAAGTTATCAAAATCTAATCCCACGTGTATATCTATCAAAACTAAAGCTGTCAAAAATTAATATCTGACATGAGCTTGTAAACATTGAATAAAAACAGCTGCATTTAAATCACCATTTTCATCAGCCTTTGCATTTAGACTGGTCTTTTAAGCTCTTGAACCACTTATCGAATTTGGCTATGAGGGAGTGAAGTATAAAAAATAGTAGGAAGCCTATATCTTTCTGTCTGCAACGATGAGCCTTCTGACTTCGGGCTGCAGTTTGAGCGGTTGAGAAAGGACCTAAACTTTTTCTTCAGGTTAGGTGCATCATTGATGATAGAAGCAACATTGGAGCACAAATAAGTTCAGTTGATGTGTCGATTGCATTCTCAACAACTCCGCTGCAGAGATAAGAAAGAAAACGATCAAGTATTATTGTTTGGATAAGCACTTTTGGCTTATGGTTATCAAGTAATTAGAAATAAAAAATTGAGATAAACACATTAACCCAAAATACATTTAAATAAAACATTGGTGTCAACATGTAAAAGAATCCATAATTACAATGGCTGCTTCTCCTAATAAAAGAGAATTCTAACACGTACATATTATAAAACATATGTGGGTTTTAACTAAAACAGGAAGCATGTATACGTTTTTATGGTTGCAAATACCTTCTTAATTAGCTTTAACAAAAATAGAGTATGATAATATAATCTCTACACATACCCGATAAACTGATTATTGAAAATTACAAGCTAAACAGACTGGCCGTTACTCATTTTGATCCACAATCGTTTGACACATAACCGATCCAGTCCATCAGTCCATGTCACCCTGTCTTATCCTAGATGAATGGGTAGATGGTGTGATGTATATAATAAGCATACACAAGAAATTGGGAAAAAGAACTAACCGTCCTAAAAAGCATGGAGTAGATGATTCTTACGCCATAGACGCTGAGACAATTTTGAATTTTTGGTGTAGCATGATCCAAATTCCATTAACGATAAACAACCTTGCTCGCTCTAATGATGCTAGAATCTTGATCTACATAAGGTTGGCCAAAAGATTAGCTCTCATAAGTACAATCTTTTAAATCAATTTATTAATAAAGTACTACTATAATATTGTATATAGCATTCGTTATTTACAGTAACTATAAAGCTCAAAATTTGCCATGAATGGGTCAAACCGGCCTGTTTATACATGTACATAGAAAGGACCTATTTTGGGATTAGTTTACGCACACATACTTAAAAAAACTCTACATTGCCCAACTTGATCACGCACATCATTTAACCATGAGGAAGTTCTAACCAATAAAAAAATTTCCTTCTTTGTAAGCACTTCGCATGATTAAGAGCATTCAAATCATCTTATCCTAATTCAGAGGAGATAACATAAACAGTACATTATGCCAAAACTTTGATTTTTTTTTATTGTTGGGGGGGGGGGGGGGTTGAGGGTGAAATAGTGTATCTATATATACATGTTGTCATTCTAAAACAATGAATTTGTTAAGCCGATCAAAAAAACAATAAATTTGTAAGCTAAGCTTAGGGAGTGCTTGGTGTGAAGTTCGTCTAGTATAGACCCGAATTTCATATTTAAACTATTATATTCCAACAAAAACTATAACAGCCATCCTAATACAACAACCGTAAACTCTAAAATTACTTATGCAAAAGGACTCAACGTTTTTGTTTATTCAAAATAATATAAACAGCCCTGTATATCTTACTATATCTACCTGGTTGTATATGATTCATTGAAGTTCATGAATTACAATCATAAATCATTAAAATTGGTGTTGGTGTAAGTATATCACATAGGGAAATAAATGCATACGGACAAGCTGATCATATCCCTTTGCCATCTGGCCCGTTCTTTACTACTTTCTTATTAGAAGCTAATTTCGTGACTGATATCTAAAAAACTTTCCATCTTGAATTGGCAAGTGATGTTTACAGGATCCGGATTTGAACTTTGAAAGGCAAAAAAGTACACTGTTCTATATGTACTTTTTTTTTTGAATGGCTACTGTTCTATATGTACAATATAAAATAGTTTATCAATCGATATATGTCTATAATAAAGATTCAAAACATGACCAACATGCAAACCACACAAAAATTTTGAATCCATACAGAGTAAAGTTAAATAGAAAATATTGGATTTTGGTATTCAATTAAAAAGGACCCAAATTTCATATGTCGATATTTTGTTAAAACTACAAAAACATAATTATAATCAAATATGATTTATATTTTCAAAACCCATACTGTAATCCCATATTGATCTGTAAATAATATATACAGTTAGACATACATCGATCCAATATTCATGGTTTATATCTCCAAACGCAATTTTAATCAAATATGATTTATATTTACAAAGCCTATAGCAAAATCCATATATACATATATATATATAACAATTTTCATGATTTTTATTTACAAACATACAAATAAAGATCGAAAAAACTAAAATAAAATGAAAGGATCGAAAAAACTAACCTGAATGAAAGGATCAGATATTGTGAATTTGATAATGGATTTATAATGTTGAAAGGGTTTGATATATATTGATTTAGCCATTTAATTTAAACCCTAAATAGGCATTTGAGGTTATCTTTAGGAAAAAAAAGGAAAGGATTTGGGGAAGTATGTTGATACACTGATACAACCTGGGTCCTGGGATAGTATTTCCTATATTTGTGAAGCGAAAAATGATTAGTTATTAATTGTGGTTTTCTTAATTAGAAACAAAACTAATCATGGCTCAACTGGTTAATATGCTTTCACGATATTTGGGAGGTGGTGGGTTCAAAACTAATTTCCGTTTTTTTATAAATAGTAGTAGTTTATGACTTATGTTTGCTTAAGTGGACAATCCACATCAGCAAATAATTGCTTATGTGGCTGTTGACGTGTCAATCAGATCTGGTGATGCCACATCAGAAATTGCTGACTTGGCGGGTTCAGAGAGCGCCACCCGAGCGCTTTCTGATAGCGTTTTATATATATATATATAGAGAGAGATGTATATGTATATATCTGTATCTATAATAATAGAGTGATGTTAGGGATGAAAAGTAAGTGGGGAAGAACGGACACACACACACACACACACATATATATAGTGTGTGTTTGAAGAAGAAGATGAAGACTGATATTATGTGTGTTGTTAATTTGTTATTTTGAATTGGATGAAAGAGAAGAGATTGGATTTTGATGGTAAATTTCGATGCCTCCTGTTACTTTGATATACAATTTTTATGATGTATGTGAATGTGGAGTGGGTATGAGATCTAGGTCAAACTTTGAATAATATACTACATATAAGATTTTTAAAAGTGGTCAAACTAGTTAGTATATATATTGCTGATAGATAATAAAAACTGGTGGATAAGAAATCATCAGACAGTCGGTAAATACGAAACGTTGATGATATATTACCCGTGTGTACATGGAATATTGATGAAGTCTTGCCATTTTCCATATTATTTTAATTATTATAAAATAATAAATCAATATGGATAACAGCTGGATGGTTGTCTTATTTCCAATAATATAAAAGTAAACTCATTCTCTTCCCGAATAAAATACTACCACTACTTTTTTCCTAATAAGCTTCCATGGAGCTCGACGCCTGCATCAATAAAAAATTCCATCAACTCTTTAACAACAATTGTTATACATCTTCTTTTTCTTTTTCTTCGGTCTTTCTTCTTCTTCGGTCCATTTTCTATCCAAACCCACCAACTTTCAAAGCCCAACAGGTACACTTTGGGTCAAGCCTTGAAAACCAAACCCGACCCGTAAGAACCCGGACGCGAACCGACCCGCCCGGGAGGTCAACGGGTCGAGTATCGGTTTCATTTTTCATGCATTTTCGGTTCTCGTGTCAAGCCGATTCGGTCCTGGCCGGGCCGGTTCCTAACCCGTGCACATCCCTAGTTCAGATTGTAGTGATTATATTTCTCTAGCTGGTACTATCGTATAATGATAAAATTTTGCGAATTGCAAATACCCTAGACAATGAGATGTAAAGATGGCAATAAAACCTGATATCCAAAAATTTTGGGTCTGGTTCGAGGCAAGCTTATCGGGTCTCGGGGAAATTATTGGTTTATTTTTCAAGTTCGGGGCAGGGATTGGGTTATGCTTAACTTGATTTGACGCGAACCCAATAATATATACGAAGTATATAATAAAATTATAGATACCTCTAAATAAAAACAATCACATGAAGGGTTACTTATTTTATTCCACACACTCCATAATCTTCTTTTCTTATCTCCATGCCATTTCTACGGCAGTTAAAACTTCAATTTATACATAATCTGTTGTAACACCCGTCATTTAAAAACCTGGATTTCAAAAAAACTTTGCAAACGATGTTTAAAAAGTAGCGGAAAATGAGGTTCTTAAGTTATAGTCTAGGCTTTTCCACCTAATTCTCTACAACCACGGATCTGATACCATTCTTTAACACCCCACCGTTGGCGGAAACATGAGGTGTCATGAAAAGTACAGCACGACGAATTACATAGATACTGCTAAATGAAATAGAATATAATAAATATATTCCCAAAACATGAGTTCAAAGTCATAATTATAGAATATAATAAATATATTCCCAAAACATGAGTTCAAAGTCATAATTTATGACTTTGAACTCATGTTTTGGGAATATATTTAATATATTCTATTTCATTTAGCAGTATCTATGTAATTCCATGTCGTGCTGTACTTCTCATGACACCTCATGTTTCCGCCAACGGTGGGGTGTTAAATGTATACAAAGTAATATGATGTTGGATATGGATTAAAACTAAAATTAATATTTAAGAATACTATTAAAGTGAATAAATTTTAAGACTTTGATTTTAAATTATTTTTATAGAAATATTAACATACATTATATGGTGCCTTATATAAACAAAAAAAAACTGTTATAATTATAATATTAATTTATTTTTCCCTAACATGTAGTAAATATAAGTGTTAATTTATTTTTTTATAATATACAATAACATTATTATATATATATATTTTCTCGCATATTACGCGGAACAATAATCTAGTTATATATATATACAGCAAGATTAATAAACCCTTATGAGTTCTAACAAAAAAAGGTTCGACCACCTCACGAATTCTCAACAAAAAAAAGTTCAACTTACTTGAAAAACTAAAAGATTTTTTAATATTGATATAAAGTTAATCTTCCTATGTTTCGTTCTTTAATTTGTACTTAATTTATTTGAATTTTATTTAGTTTTTTATTAACATACTTCAATTTTTTTCAAAAACTTTGATTTATATATTTTAATACTACTCGTTAATGGACAAGCCTAAAGCCTAGTTGCAATGACGGTTTAAGGTTTTTGGAGGCCTCAAATGAGATTAATTTTGAAGGCCTAGTTCATTAATATATAAATTAAAGTAAAAACAAAAAAAAGTATCTCCACTTTTGTTATTCAACTACTAGTAATAAAAAAGATGCATATCAGTTGCGAAGCCAAAGTTTGTACTTATGGGCTAAAACTAAACAAGTAATAAAAACTAAAAATTGTTCAAAACAAAAAGATAACAATGCTAAATTATAAACTTATAAGAATTATTTATACTAAATTAAACACATAGTCAAAAATTCAACTGTAATAAATAAAGATTCAAAGATAGACTAGATTATAAACTTATAAGAATTATTTATACTAAATTAAACACATAGTCAAAAATTCAACTGTAATAAAATAAAGATTCAAAGATAGACTAGAAAAATAAAAAATAAAAACCACCCCAACTTAAATTTATTTCAAACATATTGAATAATTAAAAAATGCTACAAAAAGGAAAAACATATGAAACATAGGGTTATATTTACAAGAATACAAAAGTGATCTATGATAAATGTCCATATTGTCCAATGTATAACTGTAGTTGTTATGGATGACTAAAACTTTATGTAGATTTACCACTTCTAATTAAAGATAAATGACATAATCAAAACACATATCTATATCTATATATTAATATATCTTTTAGGGTAAATTACACAAATGGTACCTGAGTAGGTGTCGAAATTTCACCTTTTGTACCTCAAAGAAATGAAAGAGCCTGTGTCATTTTTTTTGGCTTTTAATCACATATACCCACCAACCAAGATACATCTCTATGTTCATAATATCAAAAATGTTAAAATGAGAGAAGAAGTTATTTACATCTTCATATTAATTTGAAAAACCAACATGTCATTATCATTATCATCGTCTCACCACCACCCCTAGCTCTCATTGCAATCATCGTCCCACCAATACTGTCGTCGTCATCATCGACTCATCGTCCCATCAGATATCAAAACTCATATCTCAAAACAATTGTTTTCCCTGTGAGAATGGAGGTAGTAGGTGGCTGAAGGTTTATCACGCAATCGAGTTGGTCAATCGTTAACGCCGGCGATTAGTGTTTATATCTGACCAAACCCCCATTTTTGAATTTCGGATCTCCGCCCACCTCCGCCAGATCTACCGCTAAACCTCCTTTGAGCAATCATCGGATTATTAAAAACCACCATGTCATTATCATCATCATCGTCTCACCACCCCTAGCTCTCATTGCAATCATCGTCCCACCAATACTGTCGTCGTCATCATCGACTCATCGTCCCATCAGATATCAAAACTCATATCTCAAAACAATTGTTTTCCCTATGAGAATGGAGGTAGTGGGTGGTTGAAGGTTTTTCACTGATGTGCAAAATCGAGCTTTAAATTTATAAACTAAAACTACCAAAGAAGTCACTACTATGCACTCACGGGCAGTGGACCCGATCGTTTGTAACATAGTCAAGAGGTAAGTCTGAGTTCGTTCTCAGGGACTGTGAAATGATTAGTTGCTTTTTTATTGGTTTGGAAAACAGGTGTTGCTTCAAAATTCCCCTTTTGACAATTAAATAAATTGATTTGCAAAATGATTGCATAAAATTAAAAGACAAGTTCAGACGATATAATTAAAAGTCATCCACCTTGACTTCCCTTGACTTCAAATGTGATTGCATTTGATGAGTAACAAATTCTCTAGAGTTTGAAAGATAGTCGTGACAAGATTATACTACTCACGTGGTACCACCAACCGTGAACAAATTATCGAATTGCCTAACTACTAGTTGAATTACCCAAGCCGGTACCACCAAGACCAAGACAATTCTCCTAACAATCAGTTTTTATTGACTTATCAAATTATCAATTGAACCTATGTGACAATAACGTGGCACCACCAACCGATATCAATCACGTTAACAAAATTAATTTTTTCTTAAAATGATATTCACTATCATACCATGAACTAGTGATAATTACTTATACACAAGTAATCGTTTTAAAATCACATACACATTCAACTGGTACCACCAACGAAGAATCATATGCAACCAATATCAAAATTAATTAATGAAAAGAATTAAAATCCTCAAGATCACGGAACAACGATAATTAAATAAACCCTTTTGAATTAAAAATATTGCAATCACATTATCCGTCTCGTTTCATCAAGGTGGGTGATTAAACAGTTAGTCACTCATGATCAATTCAAAATAATCAATGAAATAGAAAAGAAACATGATGTACCAATTGTTTGAAGAAAATAAATTGCAAGACAATAATGTAGGTACGATCTAGATGGGTGCCCGTAATATCTTCGATGAATCCGCCTAAGTGAAACACTTGATTGGAGAAGGAAGAATCCTTATAGAGCAGCTCCTAGAAAGAGTATTTGATGCCCAATTTTTGAGTTAGGGTTTCCTATTTATACCCCTTCAAAATCTGATGCAGAAACAAGTCAGGGTCTGTTTTCCCGTGCACCCACTGCGGCGCAGTGGCTTGAGTGATACCCACTGCGGTGCAGTAAGAATCCACGACCTCCTTTCATCATTCCTTGACTGCGGTGCAGTCGGTCTGAAGCCCTCCCCACTGCGGCGCAGTGAGGATTTTTCCATTTACTTCCGTGGATCAGGACTGCGGCGCAGTCAAGAGCTTATAGAACCATCTTGTTTTGGTCTCGATTACTTGCTAAGCCCTGCCGTCTCGTTCATTCAGATAAACTCTCATCAACATAACGTACTTTCTGGCCAATAATGATCCGAAAATGTACCAAATGGGCGCGCAACCTGTTTAGAGCCTAAAAACACTAACAAACACCATAAACGCGCCAAATGCATACAAAAACGACTTAAAACATCTACTAAAATGGCCAATAATGATGTGGGTAATGAGTATAAATTAGTCACATCAGTCACGTAATCGAGTTGGTCAACCGTAACGCCGGCGATTAGTGTGTAAATCCGACCAAACCCCCATTTTCGAATTTCGGATCTCCGCCCACCTCCGCCATATCTACCGCTAAACCTCCTTTGAGCAATCGTCGGATTATTATTCAGCTGCTACAACATTTACATGATTTAGATTGATATTTTGTGGCTATTTTAAAATTATTTATTTTCATGCTTAAATAGATGAAGAAAAATGAAAGATAGAGATAAAAAAGTTGTTTGTAATATACAAAATTCAAAGATGTTGGTGGCATGAACTTTTGAGTTGAAACGTTGAGCTCATATATGCTTTTGGATCTATGTATCTTTGTCAGAAATAATAGATATGTATCTTTGTCAAAAATAAAAGATTGAAAAAATGTGCAAGAAAAAACTAAGATTTGGTTAATGATTCATTCGTCTTCTGGAAAAATGAGAAGATATGATGTTTTGATCAATATTAATAATTACACAAATAGTACATGTGATTTGTTTAAAATTATGTGAAAAAGGGAGGTTAGATATGGGTGTGAAAAGACTGTTATACCCCCTCACGTGTGTGACATGTGACCAGATCTAACGATCCGTTTGTCTCCGTTAGGCAGAGGTATGGTGAGCGTGCAAATTTGGCAACTCTGGTTATGACTCGCGCAATTAAGTTCTTTGAGGTACGAAAAGTGAAATTTCGACACTTACTCAGGTACCATTTGTGTAATTTACCCTATCTTTTAAGAAACAGAACTGAATGATCATTGATGAACAAATCAAGATAACTTTATTAGATTGAAATGGAAAAAAAAAAGAAATGAAAACTAAAAGTCGCTAAATAGATATAAGAAAAAGATAATAGAAAGTCTTCCCGAGAAAGACAGGTAAAAAATGTGAAGTAAGTATGTAACTAAAAGAAGTGGGCTTAGTGTTACAAGATTTTAGACTTTGGGACAGACTAACTAAACTATAAATCAAAACTTTATAAAATTTTACATATAAAGGGACTGTTTGGCAATGGGTTTTTAGGGGTTTTTAAAGACTTAAAAACCCCTAGGTTTTAAAAATAAGCTCATTTGAAAATTATAACTCTGTTTGGTAATACATAAGAAATAAAAAGCCCCAGCCCCGAAAAACTCCTAAAAGCCCCAAAAGGTCTTTAAAATAAAAGCTCGTAGGAAGAGAGTTGAAAAAAAAGCCCCAGAGCGTAGCCCCAACGTCAAGCTCCAGCCCCAAGCCTTAAATACAACTTCAGCTCCAAGCTTTTGTGCCAAACATACCCAAAATGTTAGTATTATTAGTAAGTTGGGATGGGCGATGACCCTTCCTAAGAGTACGAGGGTTGGCGGTGATGATAATACAAAACAGCGGTGGAAAAATCGATATGCGTGTGTGTAAATAGGAATGAGAGAAAGAAGTGATTGTGTGTTAGATCTTAGTAGGGTGCTGTTTAAAGATACATAATTAAAGGTAATGTGTGTTAGACTCCAATATGTTTTATAAGAAATTATAGATATAGATATGGCTTCACCAGATATTGATACAAAAATTAAAAAAGTGTTACTACAATACAAATTATCAATAATATTTAGTTCAAAATTCAAATATTAAGTCTAATTTACAAAATATTAAAGCCTTAGGACCGATCTATCTTTAGTATTGTTGAGAGAGTTGAATTTTTTTTTTTTTTAAAAAAAGAAAAAAGGAAAAAAAAAAAGAGAAAATGATGTGGCAATTTAAGGGAAAAAAATAGAGTATAAAATTTTATTGTAATTTTAATTTTATCCATATATTCTGCCCAGTTTTTTTACCTACCTTTTTATTTTGTTTTGTGATTGGTAAGGGTTGGTAAAGAAAAATCAATGCTGAATCCGAAGAAGAGGTGAGTTTCTTTTTTATTTTAATTTATTATTCAACTTGAATTATGTTATATTCTACCCAGTTTTTATATCTACTTTTTGTTCTGTGATTACAAGGGTTCGCCAAGGGAAATCAATGGTGAATCGTCCAAACAAAAAGTGAGTCTTTTTTATTTATTTATTTAATTTAATTATTATTATTATTATTCAATTTTTTTTAAAAAAATCTTTATTTGTATGATCTTAAGGATTCGTAAAGTGAACGCTAATACTTGTTCATCTGCTATCACGAATAATCAGCCACGTGTAACCCAAAAGTGAGCCTTTTTTATTTAACATTTCTATTCTATTGTTTTGATTATTTTCCATTTTTTGAAATTTATTTATTGATTTTATTAGGCTTAGTGTGGCGGAAAAATTGAAGATGATGGGGTTAGAAAATATGTGAGTTTTGTGTTTGCCTTCGAGTTATATACTTCTTGTTATTATAATTATCGTTGCTGTTGTTACCGTTGCTGTTGTTACCGTTATTGTTTTGCTTCAGAAAACTTGCCGATTTCAGGAGAATGGAAGAAGACATGCATCGAGAACACGTCAAGCATTTTATGAACAACCTGGTAATTATTATCTTCGTTCTCCCCATTTCTGCGTTTTCCTTTATATATATGTGTGTGTGTGTGTGTGTGTGTGTGTCTGCTTCTTTATGAACAACCCGGTAACTATCATTTTTATTGCTCTTGCATGCTAGCCCAAATCTTTCAAGATCCCGATCTTAGTAGATGATCAACACTTGGATCCAACTGTACGTCAAGGAAAATCATTGGTGAATCCAAGAGAATTGTGAGTTGTTTACTTTTTTAACATATTTTATTTTTTGTAATTGTCATTTTCATATACAAACTTTTGTTTATCTATTTTATAATGTTTTTCATATTGCTAAGGATTCGTAGAGTGAAACCTGTCACAAATGGACAACCACGTCTAACCAAAAGGTGAGCCTTTTTATTTAACATTATATATATATATATTGATTACTTTTCTTTCTTTGAAATTTGTTTTTGTTTATCTATTTTTTAGGGTTAGTTTGTTTGGAAGCTTGATGAAGATGGGCATCGACAATAAGTAAGCTGTTTGTTTTCACTCCAAAAATCCAAATACTTATTGTTATTATTATAATCATTATTGTTATCGTTGTTAATATATTATTTGCTTCAGGACAATTGACGAAATGATAAAGAAGTGCGAAGAAAAGTTTCTAGAAGAAATCGGTGCTAACAAACCGGTATTTATCATCATATACTATGAGACTTTAAATATTAATAGTACTGTAATAATAGTTATATGCTATAGTTGATCCGGTAATTATTATTATTTTACTTATTTCAAACAACAAATGTCACCCTCAAATTGTCCTTTTCTTTTTAATTTTTTTTTTCAAATCAACATGATGTAGCATATTAGCATCCTTTTGCAGTTCTCTTCATTCCAAATCTGAAGCACTTTAATTAACTCAAAATTATGTCAAAACTAGTATCACAAGTGAAATGTTTTGTAACCTTTTAATGCATTAACCTATTCAAAATCATGAATGAGTTTTAATTTATGATGCATCATCTATAGTAGATGCATTTGTATCCGTCATCGAATGTGAATTTCAAGGACGGAATGTAATATATTTTTGTTCTCGCCATTTCTGCAGTTTCCTTTATTGATTATATATTATACGCATGTATTTTTTCTTTTGAACGGCACAATTTTATTAAACAAAAAGACCGACTAGCAAGATGCTAGAGGTCAAAATACAAAAGATACAAGTCTAGTAACACAAATTACAGACTCATTCTGTAACTTTAACTGCATGTATGTAATATTGTTTGTGCATGCTAGATTCCTGAGCCTTTTAAAATCCGGATCTTAGAAGATGATCAAGACCTGGATCCAAGCGTATGTAAATTTCTTCGTTTTGGTTATTAAATTTATTTTATTTACTATGGGCTACACCCACGTACAAACCTTCATATGGAACAACTTCTTTCTACTTGCAGCAATATCATCAGAAACGACTGAATACAATTGCTGATCGTAAGGCAACACAAGGCATCCTATATGATAGATTGGTTATCAGTCTGACAACACCCATTCCTGTATTTATAGACAAGTATAAAAACTTAAAAACTTGCAGGGCTGGGGGTTCACGTAGAACTTACCTGGCTGGTGAGCATAACGTTTGCTTTACTTTTTTTATCATAATTATTTATCATGATGATTTACACAAGTTCATTCTTTCCAGGAAGACTTATGAGAAAAGTATATTCACCAGATGTTATAACTTACGACTTGGTAGGGTTCGGTGGACAAGTTCTAGTCGAGGCTTTTCCAACGTAATTAAGCTACCTGTCCCATTTTCATTTTAATTATTTTCTGAAGAAACTACGTATCTCAACTGAATTACACGTCTTTTTACAGGTATGCTCATGATACAAATAATCGTTTTCATGAACTTCATTCTGATCTGAGAGTTGGAGACTATGTTGGTGTTGTTGGGTTTCCAGGTTGGCAACATCATATTCCACTTTTTGTTTTGTTTTTAAGTCTGGCTTCTATTTGAGTTGAACCTTATTCTTGTCAACCTATTTCACTCATGATTTGTTACTTTTTCATGAATATCTCACTTGATTTGGTTGATGTCATCAATATATAGAATCATTATGATGATATGATACATTTGTATTCTGTGTTGTAAATAATGGTTTTAACGCCCGTTATAACAGCGTTAAAATGGATAATGGGGGTGCTCCTTTACGTTAACTCACTTCGCTGTCAAATTCAGCAGCCTCAGTTAATAACGAGAATTGGCGGTTTTGATGGTTCCAAACGGTAAAAAGAGGTCAACCCAAAGTTTGACTCTTTAGGGTAAAAGAACGGGACTTTAAGGTTCTCAGGGTTTCGAACTTTCAATCTACAATCTCACAACAGTCTCAAAACTACAAAAGGGGAGGGGCGATTACACTAGAACGATACCTGTTTCACAATTACGGTTCAGAGAGACACAGAGAGGAGGGAGGGAGGGAGGGAGGGTTTCGAATCACCATTTTTGGTCATTGGTTACCCATACAGAACGAGACGCAGCAGTTAGTGTGAGCTAGGGTTTGTGGAAATGAGTTGGGGTTTGTTTTATAGTTAGGTTATGACATGACATTTGGGTTTTTTACTTGTAGGAATGTAGGGTTTTTACTTGCGTTTGGGCCTATGTTTTTTTGGTTTTTGGATATATGAGCCCATTGAAATACATTTTGATTTTATTTCTTTTTAATTGTAAATGAACAACAAATATAATAATACTTAAACTTTTGATAAAAAGTTTGAAAACTATAATTGAATAAATAATAAACGTTTTAGTTATATGGTTGCTGACTTGTTTGTTAGGATATTGCACACATATATATATATATATATTTAAAAGTAAATGTCTTCATAACTTATAGTCTACGATATATCTCCACAAAGACCGATGTATTCTTGAAGGTGGTCGGCCGTTGAGAGACCACCGACCGATACTTACAACTATGATTTTATTTATTGGTTGCAAATAAGTTAGTTGTAGAGCCAGGTTTAGTTGGTAAAACAACATATATCTGGCGTTAGTTTTGTTTACAAAATTCAAGCTCTTACGTCTTCCTCTTCTTTTATATCTAACTTTATTTTTCCTAGATTTTTTTATAAATTCTTATCTTCATGAATTCTGTATATTTTCTGGGAGGTAATGTCCTCCACCTAAAAACGTCTTATGCTTTATTACAAGGCTATATTATATAACAATTATGGATGAATTGAGGATTTGTGTAATTTTGTATTGAAACACTTGAGAGCCTTTAACACCTGAGATCTTCTTTTTAGCTATTTTTTTTGCATGAAATTGACTAGACATGAATGATAACCCGTATATCTTATAGATAAATGGTTAAATTTACCACCTCTAAGTTATTTCCTTAATTTTACTTTCTCCTTCCTCAATTGTTTCTGCTTTTCCCTATGACAGCAAATAGTAGTGCAGGAGATCTGAGTATTAGAGTATGCACAATCAAACGTTTGTCTTATTGTCTTCGTAGGATGCCACCCATGCTGCCCGTTATGAAGGTAAAACTTGTTTTGGGTAACTGACTAATGCCACGTGGTGGGTTCGTTAGTGACCTAAAATTGTATTTCCAATCTACAGGAATTTGATGCTTTGACTCCAGAAAGTGGTGGAAATCCCAATTCTTATATCTTAAAAGATCAGGTATTCAATACTAGGCATGCTATATGTAGCTTCCACAATTAGTGAACAGTTTATCGACCTTTTCAATAATAAATTTCTTGATTTAGGAAATGCTCTATCTTTAGCGTCTCAAATGGGCAAAGTCGGTCATGATATGCTTAAAAAGATACTAGGGCTAAGGGGTTCATTTGGTCAAGGGCCGGACAAATTGTATCATATATTGAATAAAACTGCTTAAACATATATTTCCCAAATTAAATGCATTATTTGCTTTATGATCCATATATGTAACTTTAATTTCTTTAACCCCTTAATGTAAACCTTGAATTCGAATTGCTAATTCGTTAGCCATTTAGTGTGTCAAGTTTCGATGTTTGCAGGAAATGGGAAGTATTTTTAATAAAACTGCTTAAACATATATTTCCAAAATTGAATTGTGAAAGACACTTCATTATCGTTTGTCAATCGTCATATAAAGTTGTAATCATGTTGGACACACTAACTGTGTTATCGTACAATTACCCGTATGTCCCTCCCACATCTTTTTCCACTTTTACTCTTCACTTCATGATACAATCATATTTATATCTTCTCAGTATCCGACATCCTCGGAGGTCAAAGCTATAAACGATACACGGACAAAAGTCGTCTCTTATATTGGCAATTTCCTTGACGATCTTGGTTTTCTGAAGGTAAGCCCTGAGCAACTTATATGTTCTGTTTTTATTTATTTATTTAGTTGTTAATAGTAGTGGTATATTGAATTATAAACCTGGCTAATATTTTTTTATTCAAGGTCGATTCTCCAATATTAACCTTGGTTTCTGGTGGAGCTGATACATATCCTTCTGTGACTCTGTACAATGACCTAAACATGAAAATGTTTATGGAAATTGCTCCTGAACTTTATCTGAAGCAGTTTGTTCTTGGTGGGAAAGAACGTGTGTATGAGGTTGGACAACAGTTCAGAAACGACAGGACTGGTCTAATACGTTGTCCTGAATTCATGTGTCAGTTCTATATGGTTCTTGCAGATTACGACTACTTGATGGAGCTGACTGAACAAACATTAAGCGGTGAGTGTTGAATTCTATTTCTTTCTGTAAAATCTTAGGTGTCAAAGCTGTTTGGCAAAAAAAGACTTGTTTTGAAATTAATGAGTACGGAGGTTATATAAACTTTGGTACTACAACCAAGACACTTTTTTGTATAAAGTTTCTTTTGATTAATGAATAATAAGTGTCAAATATAATTACAGATTAACATAGTTTGATTTATAATCCAACTTTTTGAATTAAAAGGTTCAGGAGGGTCTATTAGTTATGGTTACAGTGTTGAGCGGCGGCTTTTGACCTGTTTTTCTTTTTAAGCTTATTATATTTCATTTTTTCTTTTACTTTAAATGACCTGAGATGATAAATTTCCAAGTGGTTGGAATTAAATCAGCCATGTTTACTTGTGTCAGCAACTATGTTTACTAACACATAATAACCAGGCATGGTGAAGGAGCTGACAGGTGGCTACAAAGTTGCATATCATGCCAATGGGTATGATAAAGACCCAATTGAAATTGACTTCACTCCTCCTTTCAGGTCATTTGCTTACTAGTGTATATCTTTGGTCGATTTTACTATCTTTTTACTTGTATTTGCTAGTATTTCACTAATTTGATTCAAATGTTTTCAGGAGGCTTTCTGTGATAAAAGAGTTGGAGAAGATGGCGAATCTAAGCATACCCAAAGACCTTGCGAGTGAGGAAGCTAGACAGTATCTTGCTGATGCATGCACCAAGTTTGACATCAATTGTTCACCACCTCAAACGACAGCACGACTGTTGGAGCAAGTAATGGTTCTATCTTACAGCGTCTGTGCATCTACTTTAATATTGGTGGTTTTGAAATCGCAAGTTTTCCCTAGATGAATAAATGGGCAAGCTGGGCGATCTGTGAATTTTTGATACAGTTGGTTCAGCCGTTCAGGCTGGTTGACACTATATTTTGAGTCTAGTTTTTTCTATATAACTAAATTGTTAAATATGATTACAAATCTTATCTTAAATATATTATAACACAGTTCTTAATAAAATAATAAATTCAAAAAATATATATTTTAAATTGGTTGCGAGTTACCAAAATGTCTAGTATCAGTTTATGCAACATCCTATATCATATTGCATAAGGGAGAGTCAATCATTTCCGTATCATTTAGCCCCTACTTGAAAATGACACGTTTGAAGCTAAAAATCGACATCTTTAAGTGGCATTTGCTTTGTTAAGTTCCCGTTAATGTATTATGTGGTATATGCAGCTTGTAAGACACTTTCTAGAGGACTCTTGTATTAATCCTACTTTCATCATCGAGCACCCGAAAATTATGAGTCCACGGGCAAAAGCACTTACACTTAAATCAGGATTGGCTGAACGTTTCCAATTGTTTATCAACAAGTTAGAGGTATGCAACTAATATAATGCTATTCTTACATTTTTAGTTATTTACATTTATTCTTTATGCTACTTTCTGTTAATCCTAAGATGTTTCATTTTTATTCACTTAGCTCATAAATTCATACACTGAAGAAAATGACCCTTTGGTACACGGGAAGCGATTTGAAATTCAAGGAAAGGTACATCACATTCTGTTAAAATGTGTAATTTGATATGTAGAAGAAATTGAGTGAGATTTTGACCCATTATTTACACGTGAATGGGTTGATTCGAGTTATATCAGCCAAAAAGCAAATGGTTGAAATTATTAAAACTCCATATCCTTTTTTTAATCTTTTAGAAGAAGTATCTTTTTTGTAATTGTTCTTGACACTTGCTATATGTGATACCTAAGTTCATTAGGCAGTAGGTGCTGTGCAAGCCAAACTTACACGATCTGGTTACAATTGAAATTTTAACCCATTGTGCTCCAAAATCATTCTCGTCTAGATCAAGTGGTATGGAAGTTGCCAGAGTGTATTTTTAATAATTAAAATCTTCGAAATCGTTTTATCCAGAAAGCTTGCCGAACTAGTAGAATTTTATAAATTATATTTGACGCACTACTTAGTGGTTATTCATAATCTCAATTTGACGAACAGTGTTCCTTGCCAGCCTTACCAACCAGACCCGTTTGGATTCGAAATCATGCCAGTCTGACTCAAACGGGTCACACAAATCACCCAAAATGTACTGTTAATGTGTTGATTTTTTAGAATCATGTATTGTGAAATTTTTTATTATAACTTAAACCATATGTTCTTTATGTAGCTTTTTGGAGAAAAGGGGGTTTCCATCCCTACACATTATGAAATATTCCGAAGTTAACACTTTCTTACTTTTAATAAACTGAAAAATTCATTCAGGATCAACAATCAGGAGATGGGGAAACAGTGTTAGGTCTGGCTCTTGATTACGGTTTGCCACCAACCGGTGGGTGGGTTTTGCGTATTGATAGGCTTACAATGTTGCTCACCGATTTACAGATCATCAAGGTTTTTGATTGAATTTCTCATATCTTTTGTGTTCTACCTTTTTTCAGTGGTAATGTTTTTGAATACTTAGTTATTGACCAATCAACTTCATTCATCTTTGTCAGACAGGAAGCTATACTTTCCCGATCATGGAGCCACAACTACACCATGAACACACCGTCAATGGTACACGTATTCCTCAGGACTCGTCATCTAATTTCATTTGTTTGATGTGCATATATAGACATCCCAATTTCTATTGTTTGCTTTCTGTAAAGTTTACATTGCTACCTTAAGTGTAGCAATTTTGCCGTTCAATAATAAATATATAAACAAGTGTTGCAATTTTAAAATGTACAGTGTTAGTTGGAGAGGCTAATAATGAGCTCATTAATGATTTGTTATAGATAATTAAAATGTCGAGGATGAAGCTGAAGATACACCAACTCTGGAACCACTGGTTACTTTGCATGAAGTACTTGTCATGTCTTCAGTCCAAGTATTCTACTACACCAGAAAGGTTATTTGAAGTTAAACTACATTTAGTATGGTGTGGGTCAAGTATGTAATTAGTTTACTTTGCTGGAAGCACTTGTTGCTTCTGCAGTCCTAAAACACTACATTACAGTGGTGTCATCTTTTACTACTTTGCACTTTGAATTGTCAACTTATCTTATTAACTGGATTGTGAATTAGTGCAACTATGGTAATGTTGCTCTTAAACTTTAGTATTAATTCTCTTGACATTTCATGAACAGGCACAACAGCTGCCTATTGCATTTTATTTCTCTATTATTTTATATACATAGTTAAGTTTAAATACATAGTGAATTAGTGCAACTATGGTAATGTTGCTCTTATAGTTTATCTATGTAGCCATGTTGATTCTGGCTCACTTCCATTCTTTTTGAATTCTTGTATGTTATGTAATATTGTGTGTATATGTATATGTATATCAAATACGGAGTATTATATAAAATGCGACGGGACACCTAACATTCCAATATGGGCTCTAGTATTTATACTCAATTTAGGATCCAGGAGAGCTACCGCAATTTCATATTCATTCCTATTTTATGAGAAGTGTGAGCAACTGAAACTGAAGCAGCAACCATTGCAAAAAGTCATCATCGTATAACTTATCAAAGATACCAAAGCAAAGGTGAATAATAAATGCCATAAGCTCATGGTCAAAGATATACGACATTAAAATTAAAGGTATGTGATAATGAGATATGAAATGTATAGCATTTGAAATATGAAGAGTTTATCTATTTGTGGATAATGATGACCATCAAAGGTTGCACCCATGATAGTCGAAACTAAAGCAAACAAAAGGCCGATTCCATCTGCACCACGTCCAAACAATTGAACAAGTACATTGAAGAATAAATTGGAAGGAGCTTGGAGATCGTGTCCCCATAGATGACGGCGATGAATATTGATGGCATCGACGGTTGTGATCGACAACAGTGGTGTTGGTGATAGATTAGGTGCTGCTTGACGCCCCTATTGTTAGTGATTGATGGCGACGGTGGCGGGGTAGCCAAGTATATGTGGTAGAGATATAACTTGTGATTTCTAAGTTTTTTAATTGGTCGGATACATTCAATAATGTGGATTTGAAACTTTATTACATACAATAAACATCCAATTAGTTCATTAAACAACATAAACATTCGTGTATGGTTCATTATATTCTCAGGTATTGTATAAATTATAAAGAGATTTTTATCATTTAAAAATATTGTGTGTACATTCATGATCTACTTAATATAGTGATGGGTGAATTCAAGAGATTGGGAAGGCCATTGGTTTTATGTTAGTCTTAGATATAGATCTGACGGACCTCATGCAAGTTACCAAATCCTTATATGTGATAAACGCCTCAAGTACTAAAGTCTAATAATTCAAGACCAAAATCAAGATCTTCTTATTCTCTATCTCACAATGACATATAGTGTGATTTAATCAAGTTCTCTCTCCTCTAGAACTGCCTGTTTATGTTTCTTTCTTTCAGCCAAATCAACATCTTCTTAACTGATGTATCATGTATAAAACCTCACATTGGTTTTTGTTCTCCATACAACTAAACAATAAAATTGCCAAACAACAACAGTAATATCATTACCCAAATTTCTAATATTTCTTGAAACAAACTAATTTGAAACAATATCACCATTATAGCATTAACGGAATCTAAAGTTTCTTAAAAGAGACTTATTCCAGTACTCATTAACTCCTTATCTGTTTCTTTTTGACCTCATGAAAAGTATCTGCAAAGGCAAAGCAGCAACTATAAGTTTCATCAAGAAATAAGATCAACTAACAAGACTCCTACAAGTATTTAAAGTTCCCAGCAAAGAATTCGCTGTGAATTCACAGTGCTGGTTTTTTGTTGTATGCTTGCAGGAAGAACCCTTTTGAACCCTCCACTGGCACTTTGGTCTAATCGACGATGGAAGACGTGATGGGTCGGGTCGACATTACACTCTCATGCAACACTACTCCTTATCAGTTTCTTTTCCTACATAAACGGAGATGATTATGAGGCTGCAGGACCAATCATTTCCCCTTCAGCTATGGTAGTCAGACATTACTTTATAACAATATGTGAGAAACTTATGTGTCATGGCATATATTTGCAATGTGGGGATGGTGTGACAATCGTAGGCCATAATTACACGATCTCAATGGTGGCACGGGTACCAGCTTCGGAAAGGTAAATATGAACCTAGCGAGTAGATGCTCGATGACCTTTCCAACTGGAAGATACATAATGAATTTATATATGGAAAACCTATCAGAAGAGTCTTGAAACTATCAAGTTGTGTTTTTAGATTCAAATTTAGTTGCAAGTGTTCTTGCCAATGGGGTGAAACCGCATTGGTAACACCACCACGCGACCACATGCGTGGAAACCCCATGACAGTGGCCCCTATTCTTGGGCCAGGCTGGCAGGTTCTAACCTATTTGTACATCAATACGTGCATGATCCTTTTTCCGCGACTGCTGTGCCACCTAAGCCTAACCTTCAAATGTCAAGAAAGCAAGATAGTGATCCCGAGTATGATGACTTGATGGCATCTTTTTTTTTTTTGTTTTTTTTTTGGGGGGGGGGGGGGGGGGGGGGGGGTGTTCTAAAACCCTATATAAAGAGGGCTAGATTAATTGTTTTTCATATAACAAATCATAAGGTTTTCTAAAACCCTAAAAATCTGTCCCTCTCTCTCTTTTTCGGTCCTAGTGGCCGAAAATTCTCAAACCCTTTTAGGGTTCTTGGTGATTCGATCAAAGCAAGGGAAAAAGAGAATTCGGTTCGTGATCAACTGCTAGCACGCATACATTCTAGTGTTGTGTGTGCAATCGTAGAGAGGTTTTCTTTAAACATTTCAATAAAGTTTCTTACTTTATCTTCATTGAAGGAACATACTTTCTATGTTTTTTGGTTAATTAATTAACTACATAGATCTATCTTCCGCTCCGTGCTTTGTGATTTAATTTGATAAATTGTTATATAACCCAACAGTGGTATCACGAGCCTACTATGTATGTTTCTTGATTACAAATTAAATCAAAACTTGAAGGGGGGGTTAGGGTTCTTGTTTTAGTGTCAAAAGAGCTGTTCTATTCGTGTTTAGAAGAATCAACAGTATGTTGAACTTCTACGTAAAGGTTGTTTATGTAGTTCTGTTATAGGAGCACACATATATGTTCTCATATAGGTGATTTTAACTATATAGTAAATCATGCATAATTGTTATTGTCGTCGAACTACATGATATTCCCCCCCTTTTCTTCTAAGCAAAACTACATCTACCTATAAGTGGTTTGACAAGCAGGGTGCAAGTGGTTTGCTCTGAGCCAAGTAGCAGAAAGTTTGGCCTGGCCTGTTAGATATTTACCGGGCTCAAACTCTTATATTATATCATTGTCAAGCTCGAATAACGTTTTTCTAACTGTGTTTCTTGTAGCTTCTTGAATATTTTTGTATTGTTAGTTTAAGGTTGATTCTTGTTTGTTATTTAAAACTACTGTAGTATTGTATGTATGGATGGGTGTCAATTTTAGTTAGTATAGCATGTCACTTGATAACATAAAGGTCTTTCATTTACTTACTATTGTAGTATTGTTTAACATATATATTTGAATGAGTTTTTTTGAGTTTAGCTTTTCAGATTTAGCTTTATTATTGTAGTATTTTTTGTTAGGTGTTTCTTTTCTAAGTAGTTCACAGTTCCTAGTTCGCATTATATCTTGCTCACAAGCTAGTTCGTATTTTCACTATTTTACCAATGTGTGTTAGCTCGTTTTTTTTCTTTGTTAAGAAGTTCATATGTTAGTCTCTAGCTGCTGTGTATATTCTGGTTTCCAATATGGTAGTCCTACATGTTTGCATGTATGTTCTCACATATGTGATTCATTCTATTTGTATATCTCTGTTGTATACATCTATATACTCTCCAAGACTTACCAGTCTCTAAGTTTGCCTTGGCACCTTGTTAGAAAGCGTATGATAGGATTATAGAAGATCTAGTTTGGCTTTGGACATAGATGAGTTTTTGTCACCTTTGCTTGACCTGTTTCATCAATCTTATGCTACAAATGCAATCCATGTATGCTTATCTGACTAAAATGCTTGCTTGTGTACTTGGGGGGCATGGTTATTTACACGAGTTTAGTGTTAGTTCACTTTCTTTAATGATTAGATGGTGTTTTTCCTATCGTGTATATAGAATTTCATATCTGATCTAGTGACTCACAATGTTGATTCTATTTTATTTTTTTTTTCCGTATGCAGATTCGAGTTTCAAAATTCTCAAGAGTTCTTTCAGATTGGTAAAATGTTAAGTTTTGTTCAGTTTTCTAGTTATGATATGATTCGAGGTAGCTATTTTTGAACCAACTCAGCCAAGTGTTACGGAAGAAGTTGTAATAATACATTTATACTTCTATAGTTTTAGAAAATTTATTTTGGCTTTGGAGAGATTAGTTTGTATCACTTCTGCTTGATCTGTTTCATTAATCTTATGCTACAAATGCAATCGAGATATGCTTATCTGACTGAAATGCTTGATTGTGTAAGCTATGATTAGATTATGTTTGTTTGCATTTTCTGCATATAGTTAGGTAAGGTTTTGGGATTCACATTTTAGTTACTTTATAGTACTTATTTGTTGGGTGTTTGTTTTCTAAATAGTTCACAGTTCCTTATTCGCATTTTATCTTGCTGACTTGCTCACAGATGGTTCGCATTTTCACTATTTTACTGATGAGTGTTTTAATTCGCTTTTTTTTTTCTTAGTTAACGAGTTCATTTGTGTCTCTAGTTGCTGTGTATATCCTGGTTGTTAATATGTTGGTCTTTCGTGTTTGCATGTATGTCGATTAGCTAATCATTAGTCTGCTATATATTCTTATGTATGTGAGTCATTCTATTTATATATCTATACCACTTGACGAGTTGATGACGCCTCTACCACCAACAATCGCCTCCACCATCATATCCTCTCCATCATGATCACCGCCACATTATAAATTTATATCTATTACTAGTTTATTCCTTTTGCATGAGTGGGAATATTGTATGAAGTATAACTAGGGCATCAAATAAAAACAAAAAAGCTATACTCAAACTTACTTGTCATTTGTTTAGGAGATAATTGTACTTCATTTGTTCCAAACCTATTGTTCTAGACAAGATTAATCTTAAATTATATATACTATCCATATGATTTTTAAATGATGAGATTTATTACAAGTAAACAATTATCAAATTGAAATATTGAAAAATATATTCGAGACGGGGGAGTAATGAACTAATAATACGAGTTTCATGTTATAATTTGAATAGTAGACATGGTTAAAGAATTCAACTTTACCCATCCAAGGTCAAATTTGGCTCTTCTTTTACGACACTCGCAAGCATTGGTCATATCAAGATTTTAGCTAAATGTAAGGCTACATGTTTGGGTTGATATACTACTCTTAGTTTTATACTCATGTTACCTACCAATATACTAAATATCTACCAATATATTAAAACAACATTGTAGCATCTTTTGATCAAACACCTGACGTAGTAGTTAAGCGACACTTCCAACACCATACGCCATTCACCATTAATCGTCTCCATCATCGCCATATCATCCACCTCTACCACAACTGCCTTTAGATTTGATTTCGGTTAAACTAAAAATGGATTTTGGCATTCAATGTAATTCTTCTTTACATTAATTTCTTTCATTTATTTGTAGGATACTCTATTTATAATGTATTTTTTTGCTATAACTTGATGAATTGCTTTTCATGGGTTATTATTATTTTCATCATATTGGAATACATATGACTCAATTGGAATTGAGAATCGGCAAAATGAATTCGGTTGAGCAAGTGAACAAAAAGTTTAACCGATTGATTGCCCTGGTAAGATTTTTAATTTGGTTTTAAAGTGTGTTCATGATCTATGTAAGAGATTTTATCTTATATTTTAATTGATATTTTTTGATTTTAGTTTCTTGATTCAATGGATATAGCTGATTAGCTTCCGTTTTTGGGTAACAATTATCAAGATCAGAACCTATGCTACTAGAAAGACAACTAACCTTGCTAAGGGAAACAGATTGGCTAACATTTTGGGCCGACATTTTTAGAACCTTGACGTGAATATGCGATGCTCATTGTAAATTAACTAGCCTTATGCTTTACTTAGCAAACCCAATGTTGGTGTGATTGAGGAACTTAGCAAACCTAATGTTGGTGTGATTGTGGAAAACTGGAATCAGAGAGGTGGCAAATTTCGACCCATATATATATTACTGTAGTATTTCTTTTTGGTGGTCAAATGGATGAAAATCTTGGGTGTGATAAATGGTATAAAGCTAAGCATACAAAATTTTAATGATCATCGCAATATATATCTACCAATAAACAAAAACAGGATTGTAGTTTCCTTTAATCGACACGTGGCATTATATTAAAGCGACAAGTGTCCTTTTAATCATATTCATTAAAAAAAACCTATTTAATAAATCCCTAGCTTATATAATCACATCTAACCGTATTTATAAATAATATAAAAATTTTGATGGTGACGGTGTTGAATGGTGTGAGTTAATTTATCTATATTAATATCTTATAAACCACTTTATTTTTGTAAATGTTGAAAATATATAATATTTTCATCTTAGCACCATTTAAAATATTTTTACTTATACTATCCCCCTTAACACCAATGATTAAATTACACTATCAATCTTTTATCTTTTAAAATATCTCTATTAACCTTTAAACCAATTATTTACACCACGTCGCTGCCACAATCACCGCCGACCGGGTACTGTGTTAGTATATATAATTATGAAACGTCTCAACCCAAATGAAAGCGTAATTATTGAAAATCAAAACTTTAGACTTTATATTTAAAAAAATACGGCCATTTACTAGCTCTTACAAACAATTAGACTGGTAGGATTTACCCAGGGTCGTCTCCGAGAAAGTTGGGAATGGTTGAGGCCCGAGGCAAAAAAAAAAAAAATTAGGCCTCTAAAATCCTGATATTTGAAAAAACGTCTAATTAAATATAAGGTAAAATATAAAGAGTTCCTTTATAATAGATATAAAAATAAAATATATAACAATGAAGAAGTGAATTTAAAAAAAAAAAAGAAATGTTGACCCACTTGACCATTTTTATTCATTTTATAGTGGCAGTAATGATTAAAAAAAGATATTTATAAGATAATATTCAGAATGTTTGAAACAAAATAGGAGGAGGTATGAATCATGAATAGATTTTGGGAGACATTTGATGTGTTCTCCTGTTACTTTTGATTTCACACAATAAATATAACAAAATATATGGCATCAGGTACTACGTGTTGACAGCAAATTGGGCCCCTTAGTTTTCTGGGCCCTAAGCCTATGCCTTTGAGTCGGACCTGAATTTACTCACCTACTAGGTCTTACATTTAAATATCAAATGGGTCATAAGAATTTATCCATTTATGACCTCTAATAACAAGAACATGATTATATGCATATACACTCACCTCAATTCGGCTACTTGACACTATAAGGCTAACAAGCTCAACAAATTAATCTTCAACATCTATACATAAATCAACATATAAACATCTATGAGTTCTATGACTCAACTTCCTTACAAACATCTATTTGCATTCATCAATTCTTACATTATGGTGTTTGGCTACTCACAACTTTTCCAAAAAAAACAAATTCTCATGATAAGACTTCATGTCATAATTACTAGCCAAACACCACAAATATGGGGTTCTTAATATGGGTTTTTCATAATTAAAATACCTTTCTCAAGCAACTAAATTTTCAATAAATTCAATTAGGGTTTGCTTAAAAATCTCTAGTAACAAAACCCCCAAAATTCATATGGTTAAGAACCCTAATTTTCAATGACAAATAAAACTAGGGTTATGAAAATCAATATCTCAAAAGTGAGAGACAAGAGATTAGGGTTTTCAAAATAAAATTCTTCCCCCTTTTTCTTCCTTAAAAATCTCGGCCACCACCACCTCCACACAAGCCCAAAAATTCAATTTCTAACTTAATTGGAGATGGTTATTGTTATTGTTCAAGGATTTCAATTCTTTAATTTAAGATTTTGGAGTTTCAATTGCATGGATTTTGGAAGAATTTGAGGAAGAAGATAGTGAAAAGATGAGTGAAAATTTGAATGGGAAAATATGAGTCATAAGACTTGTTGGCTGGCTTATTTCCCTGCTAGCCACGTCCCACAACTAATTTTTGTGGGTTTAATACCCGCTAGCCACTAAAGTTCCATCTAAATTAACCCCTTATCTCAAAACAAAATACTAGAAAATTAATTTAATGTCAAAATTATGAAAATGGTTAATTTTTATTTACCTTAAAATATTGGGGTGTTACAAATTAATGTAAATGTGATAGTAGAGATAGTTTAGAAAATAAGGGTTAGGTTGTAAAATTAGTTTATTATGAACACTTGGGTAATGTTTTATTTTTTATCTTTACTTTTTTTAAAGCAAACTACTTCTATCTCCTTTTTAAATTTTTATCTTTAATATCCTTAGATTATTTTTAACTTTCAATACATTATCAACTCACACACGATACTTATCCAAATATGGCGAAAATCCTATCTATTCAAATTATCTTTTTTTTTATTCATTAATTTAAATACTTTCACTTAATATACATCTAACATTAAAACTAAAAGAGAACCTTAAATTCAATTATGAAAAAATATGAACCATTGGATGAAGTTTTCTAATTAAATTTGAGTCATTAATCAAAAAAGATGATGTTATCTTTGACTAATCTAATAGTCAAGACCAACTTAAGTCCTTCAATATTTAATAATTTTTATTTAACCCTTTAATGATAAATTAAAGAATTAATTATATTATGATATTTATAGAAAATTTTAAAACGTTTAACATAAAATTTCTTCCAATAAACGTCTATTTTATGTTAATGGTTTGTACAAGAAAAAAAAAACTTTTATAATCTTATAAACTTAATTAAATATTTTTGTAAATATTATATATATAACTATTTTATGTTAATAAATACATTGTGTAGTAAGGACAAACACTTAAAAAATGGTTGGCGTCATTCAACGTCCTTCATAGTCGTGTAAGAAATAGAAGAATCATGTTAGTACGTTATAAAGTTGATTTTTTTTTAATTCCTTTTACATTTGTAATTATGTTGACTTCTTAATAATATAAGTGCAAAATGTTAATTATTCAGATAATAAAATAATGAGTAATTCTTAAGGTTTACTATTGTAGTTAAATATAATTATCCGTGTATTACGCAGGTCAATAATCTAGTATAATATAATATTATAAATGAAGTTGTAACGCATATATAAGATAGATACATTATTCCTTTTTACATTAATAATAATAATAATCATATCCTAATTACGCAGGTGCCTGCTCTTGTGAGTAGTAAAGTTGTTGGGTTAAATTGGTCATTTTCAAAACTTTTTTTTTTTCTCCCCCAAGGTATGTAATGAATAAAATAAGAAAAGGGGAGAAAGAAAACCCTAACACGCGCGGTTACTCAGCGAGCGATTGGCCACAAATGGAGGATTCTATCAGAAACAACAACTCGGGAGATGTTTTACCAACAGAAAAGTGAGTTTATTTATTTAATTTTTTGTTTTTTGTAATCCCAGTTTTATATGTATCCTTTCTGTTTGATTTTTCAAAGGATCCGTAAAGGGAAATCAATGGCGAATTCAAAAAAAAGGTGAGTTTTTATTTTCTCTTGTAAGTTTGTTTACCTTGAATTATAGATTCCCTTTTTTTATATTTTTATTTTTTATTTGATCGCAAGGGTTCGTAAAGGGGAATTACTGGCAAATCCTAAAAAAAAGTAAGTTGAATTTTTATTTATTTAATAAACCTTGAATTTTAGATTCCATCTTTGAAGTTTTTTTTTTTTTTTTTGGTTTTTGGTAAGGGTTCGCAAAGGGATCAACGATATTTCTTCTTCTTCATCTACCATCAGGTATGACATTTTTTTTATTATCTGACATTTTTTTTTGATTAATTATCTTTTTTTAATTGTTTTTATCTAATTATTTTAGTGTCGGTACGGCGAAGCCATGGATGATAAGCATAGACATTGAGTGAGTTTTTTTTCTTCACTCCAAATACTTATAATTCAGTATTATTATAATTATAATTATTATTATTGTCATATTATTATTTGCTTCAGGTTACTTAAGGAAATGATGAGGATTAGCCAAGAAAAGGATGTATTAGAATTGCAATCTCGTATTAAGAAGCCGGTAATTATTGTATTTTTTTATATATATATACACTCTGGGACTGTAAGTATGATACTATAATCACAATCTACATGGATTATATGATATATGTTATGTCATGCTAGGTTGTTCCTATAACATTTGAAATTCCTATCTTAGAAGATGATCAAGACTTGGATCGATTCGTACGTGAATTTTTTCATTTTTAATTATGAGCTTAGTCTACATACACTTTGGATCAATCTTCTTTATGAGCAGTTTTTTTTTTAATTGTAGCAATATCATCGGAATCGGCTGAAAACAATTGCTACTCGTGCAAAACGACGCAACCTATATGGTACTAAATTGTGTATCAATCGTACAATGCCCATTTCTGATTTTATAGCCAAGTATAAAAGCTTAGAAGCTGACACGTGTCGGAAAACATGTCAAACTTACTTGGCTGGTGAGCGTTACTTTTGCTTTATTTTGTATCATAATAATTTATTATTGTTTATCATGATTATTTAGGGCCCGTTGAATAGATAGATAATACAATAGGTCTTCTGTTTATCAATTTAAAAACAAACATTACAAATTGACTTAATGGATTAAGGGTTTTTTATTAAGTCTATTAAGTTATAAACAAACAGGCTTTTAGATATGTTTAATTCTTTCCAGGGAGACTTACCAGCAAGGTATATTCATCAGACGTGATAACTTATGACTTGGTTGGTTTCGGTGGAGAGATTCAAGTCAAGGCTTTTCCGAGGTAATTGAACTACTTGTCCCGTTTTTGCTTCTTTATTATAAGAAACTACATTTTTGATTTGTCAACTGAAGTGCACGTCTTTTTTCAGGTTTGCTTTTGGCGTAAAAGATAACTTTCTTGAACTTCATTTTGATTTAAGAGTTGGAGACTATGTTGGTGTTGTTGGTTTTCCTGGTTAGCAATTTCATCTTCCACTTTTGTTGTTTTTTAGATTTGCTTTTATTCGGAGTTGAACTAACTTATTCGTGTCAACCTGCTCCACTCATGGGGTTGGTTGGGCGCCTTAGGTATGAGGGGTAAAACTACCTGATTTCCGTCACTAGTTTGGGTCACAAAGTTTTAGTTATTTATATATATTTTTTGTTTATATATTTTTTTTTATTGTTGTAATTTTCTAGATTTTTTCAACGAACAAGTCGAATTTTATATATTTTTCTGTCGGTACCATCCTCCACCAAAAAACAATCTTAAGCTTTAGATGATTACAAGGATATATCGTTATGGTTAAATAACGACTGATTTGAACAGTTGACAGCCTTCAACCATTGTTTCTCTTTCTTTGTTACTTTTTTTTTATAATCTATTTGACAAGATAGACATGGAACATAAGTTACTTTTCTGTTCCATGTTTACCTCCCTTATTTTTTTTCTTTCATATCCCCATGCTAGCAACAAGTAGCTCTGGAGAGCTGAGTATTATATCAGAATCAATCATACGTTTATCTTATTGTCTACATAAGATGCCACCCTTGCTGCCCAATTTGAAGGTAAATCTTGTTACAGTCAACAATCTAATGCCATGTGGGTTCGTTAGTGACCTAAAACTGTATTTTCAATCTACAGGAGTTTGATGCGTCGACTCCTGGAAGCGGTGGATATCCTGATGCTTATATCTTAAAAGATCAGGTATTCAATACTAGTGCTATATGTAAATCTTCACAATTACTGAACACTTTATAGACCCATTTAATAATAAATGTGTCGATTTAGGGGATGTTCTATTATTAGCGTGTCAAATGGCCAAAGTCTTTTTTGATATGCTTAACTATTAACCAGGGCTATTGGGTACATCTGAGCAAGTGGGTCTAGGGCCGCACAAAGTGTATTATATGATGAGCAAAACCGCTTAAACATTTAATTTCCGAAATTTATATTTTTGCTGAAGTAATAGGAAAACTGCAACTAATTTTAATGCATTATTCGCTCTATTATCGATATATGTAACATTTATTTCTTTAACTCCTTTAGGTAATCTTTAATCCAAATTGTTGTTTCTTAGCCATTCAGTGCATTAAATATCATAAGTTGGAAGGAAATGGCAAATATTTCTAATACAATAATTTATGAAAGCCATCATGTATCGATAAAATTTGAATTGGACACATCATCTTTTTATTTTTGTTGATTGTTTGTATTCATATTGGACACGCTAATTGTGTTATTGTACATCTTGACTCCCTGTTACAACTGTTGCGAAATTACCAATTAATCTCTCCCATATTCATTGTCCCACTTTATTTTTCACCTCATGAAATATCTAAGCATATTATTGTGGTAGGAAACATGCTTTTGTCGATCTTCTCAGGATCTGACATCCTCGGAGGTCAAAGTTATATACGATACACGGGAAAAAGTTGTATCTTGTATTAGATATTTCCTTGACAATCTTGGTTTTCTGAAGGTAAACCCTGTTACCTTATCTGTTTCTTTTTATCAAGTTACTAATTTTTGTAATATTATTATCATTAGTATGTGTATATTAAATTTTAGACCTGGCTATTTGTTTGCTATCGAAGGTTGATTCTCCCATATTGACCATGGTTCCTGGTGGAGCTGATGCACATCCTTTTGGGACTCCTTACAATTACCTAAACATGAAAATGTTTATGGAAATTGCTCCTGAACTTTATCTAAAGCAGTTTGTTGTTGGTGGAAAAGAACGTGTATATGAGGTTGGGAAACAGTTTAGAACTGATGGGATTGATCCGATACGTTGTCCTGAATTCATGTGTCAGTTCTATATGGTTCTTGCAGACTACGAGTACTTGATGCAGCTGACTGAGAAAATGTTAAGCTGTAAGTGTTGTATTCTATTTTCTTTCAGCAATATCTTAGGTGTCAAAGCGATTTATTACGATAAATACTTGTTTTGACATCAGTTTAGTTCTATAAATTAATGAGTAAGGAGGTTTTACACACTTGAATACTACAACCAAAACACTTACTGTATATTTATCTGCACGTTTCTTTTGTTTAACAATAATTAGTAAAAAGGTTGGACTTGACATCTCTAATATGAATACCTACTTGTGTTAGTGGACTATGTTTACTAACACATTAATGAACCAGGCATGGTGAAGGAGCTGACAGGTAGTTACAAAGTTGCATATCATGCCAATGGGTATGATAATAAACCGATTGAAATTGACTTCACTCCTCCTTTCAGGTCATTTGCTTACTAGTGTGTATGTTCGGTTTTATTTTAATACCTTTTTACTTGTATCTGCAACTATTTACAAATTTGGTCCAAATGTTTTCAGACGGATTTCTATGATTAGAGAGTTGGAGAAGATGGCGAATCTTAATATACCCAAAGATCTTGCGAGTGACGAAGCAAGACAATATCTTGCTGCTGCATGCACCAAGTTTGATATCAAATGTTCCCCACCTCAATCAACAGCAATACTCTTGGAAAAAGTAATAATTCTATCTTCCAACATCTATGCATCTACTTCAATATTGGTGGTTTTGAATTTGCAAGTTTTCCCTAGGTGACAAAATGGGTAACCTGGGCGATGTGAATCTTTGATATAGTTGTTTCAGGCGGTTTGACACTATATTTTGAGTCCAATATTTTTAAAACAATAATCATCCAATCTAAAATATTACAAATCTTGTCTATAATCTACATCTACACTATCAACACTACTTTTTAATTGAGATGGCTAGTGTCTAACAATTCAAAATTTTGAAGAACTTAATATACCTATTTTGCCCTAAATTGCCCTTCAACATTCTTTACTACTGTATTTTAAACATCTCCACTTGACATACCTGCTTTGCCCTTATATATCTACACACAATCTCCTAAAATACCTACACTACCCTCCATACATCAATTACCTACACTACTTGACCCTCCACCACCACCAGTCCCTGCCACCACACCGCCGCCACCACTGTTGTCGCCGGCATCACGTGGGTCAGCATCTAATCTTAAACAACATAGAACACAGTTCGTGATAGAATAATCTATTTAAAAGATCTATATTTCAAATTGATTGTGACTTGTGAGTCACCAAAAGTCTATTATTAGTTCCTGCAACGTCCTAAGTTATATTGCATGAGGAAGAGTATATTATATCCGGTCGCCCCTATTAGAAAATGGCCTGTTTCAAGCCAAACCTGTTGGACTTGCTACCTAACCCAAAGCTCTCCATTAAAGGTATCAAATATAGTTTGTGTGGCATTTGCTTTATTGAGGTCTTGTTAATGTATTCTGTGATATATGTTGCTCTCTCTCTCTCTCTCTCTCTCTCTCCCCTCCCCTATATATAATATATATGTGTGTATATATATTGTGCAGCTTACAAGACACTTTCTGGAGGACACTTGTGTTAATCCTACTTTCATAATGGAGCACCCTGATATAATGAGTCCACGGGCAAAATCACTTCTAGGCAAATCAGGATTGACTGAACGTTTCCAATTGTTTATCAACAAGTTCGAGGTATGCAGTTAAATTTAGTGCTATTTTGACATTTTTCAGCTATTAAATACATTTTTAATATATGCTACTTTCTGTTAATTTACTTGTGTTTCATTTTTATCCCCTTAGCTCATAAATTCATACACAGAAGAAAATGACCCTATGGTACACCGCAAACGATTTGCAAATCAAGGAAAGGTACATCACGTTTATGCCAATATTGATATGTAGAAGAAATTGAAGTCAGATTGTGACCCGTTATTTAAACATGAATGTGTTGATTTTGATGCTCTAATGGGTTACATCTACAGTATTAGCTCAAAGCAAAGGTTTGGCTTTAGTGTATCTTTAGTTTATCAAAACGTCTAATTAATTTAATTAATAATCTTAGTGTAGGCGTGTAGCATCTTCTTGAAAGAATTCCTTTTTTTTACTTGTTTTTGACACATTAGGTATACGCACCTGTCATTCAGCAGCAAGTGCTTTGTGGGCCCCACTTACACGATTCGTTTTGTAAAATAACTTTTAACAAAAATTTTTTCAAAAGCTTCTATATCGTTTCTCAGAAAGTCTAATTGTTACTGAAGTAGTAGAATTTTTTTAATCATATTTGATGCGCTTGGTATTCATAAGCTCATTGTGACAAAGAGTGTTCCTTGCCAGTCTTAACCAATCGTTTTAATTGAATTGTACCCGTTTGGCTCAAACGGGTCACAAAGCGCCTGTATTTTTAATGTATTGATTTTCTTTTAAATCGTTTTGCTAAGAACTTTCAATTGTAATTTAAACAATCTATTCTTTATGGAGCTTTTTGGAGAAAAAGGGGTTTTCATTCCAACTCATTACGAAACATTCTGAAGATTAACCTTTCTTACTTTACGTAAACTGTGAATATTTCAGGATCAACAATCAGGAGATGGGGAATCATTGTTATGTATGGCTCTTGATTACGGTTTGCCACCAATTGGTGGATGGGTTTTGGGTATTGATAGGCTTACAATGTTGCTCACTGATTCACAAAACATCAAGGTTTGTGGTTATATTTTCTCATTTTTCTAATGATTTTAGTCTTTTTCATTGGTAATGTTTTTTGAATACTTTGTTTTTGACCACTGAACTTCATTCGTCTTTGGCAGATAGGAAGTTATACTTTCCCTACCATGAAACCACCACTACACCATGAACATCCCATCAAAGGTACATGTACACACATCCCCAAGGACTTGACTCCCAGTTTCATTTGTTTCGTTTCCACAAAGTTTTTATCGTCATTGTGCCATGTGAAATCTAAGAACGTAGTGTATTACTTAAGGAATATGTTAATAATTTGTAAATAATTGATTTGTTACAGAAGATATTGTGCCATGTGAAATTAATTAAAATGTGGAGGATGAAGCTGAAGATGACATCGACTCTGTAACCACTCGCTACTTTGCAGAAAGCACTTATCGTGTCTATAGTCCTAGAACGCTACACAAAAAAGGTGATCTTTTACTAGGTTGTGCTGTATATGTTAGTATTAGGAATTGTCAACTCATCTTATTAACTGGGTTTTATGCAACGATGGTTTTATTTAATAGAAATTAATTCCTAACGTATCCTTCAGATAGTCCTTTTAAAGCTAACAACCTCATTATATAAATAGTTCACTATTGTTCTTTAATCATCATATCTCTTGATTTTGTATGTTTAGTGATTTTGACATTTTGTTGTTAGGAGGTTATGTAACTTATGTTAGAAAAATATATCATTATTTTTTGACTTAGTCATCCTAGAGAGAGTTAAGAAAGAAATTAATAAGTGGGGGAAATGAGTGAGGAGAAATGGAAATGGCTTCATTTCCTTTGTTTGGTTAGACTGAGAAAAATAATCACGGATTCTATTTATTTTTATTTCCCTTTATTTTGGGTGGAAATAAGAATTCTGAAGAGAAAATCTGTGTGAATTGTCCATCATCTGTTATTTATGTATATTTCCCTTTACAATTCTTATGTTGGTTCTTCGGCCGTTCCCTAAAGCCTACTCGTGACTCCCTTCTTCACCTATGACTTGCATTGGGGGTAAGGAGGGAGAGTGCATGTATCTGTGAGTTTATAATTTGTTTTAACAACTAGCTAAAAGTTACTAGTTGACGCATATTTGAGACCCCACAACGAGTCAACAACATCCAATTGGGCAGTATGTGGAGTACGTGGAGTTTGGACCACGCATACCTAAGATCAAACCTGATGTGTGAAATCGACTCGTAAAATCTATAAACACGAATCACCTAGCGACTTACTACAACACTCACAGGCAGTTCGTATGCAGTATAGTTAGCTTTGTAAATCCGAGGTCGATCACAAGGACTAAGTAATTATGTCCATTGGGGAAAACCACCATGGTTCAAATCTCATTTCTTACATTTGTAGGAGTGGATTATTATGGGGTGGGGGTAGGGGGGGGGGGGCGAGAGTCCTGGGTTTCATCCCAGGCTTGCGTGGTTCGTGCACCGCATACTGCCCAATTGGATGTCACTGTGGTGTCTCGAATGCTAACCGCTAATTACTAACTACTAACTCGATGTAAAAAAAAAGAACAAAGTAGTTCAAGTAGAAATAAGGGGGTTTTGTGACTGAATTGTCACGTTACAAAAGTTATTTAATTTGTTAGTAATTCCAAAAGATTAATCAAAAAGAATCCAGTATGACCGGGACAGGGTTCGTCAGAAGACGAATGTAAAAATGATTTTATGACAATAATAATAATAAAAGGGACACTCACTTGGATCAGCTTACATGTCAATCATGGGGTCCAAATATCACTTGCATTGTTAAATGACTTAAAAGGTAATCAAGATGAACTTTTGTTATACTCGAAACTTTAATTGTACAAAATATAGTTATCGATCTCGCGAATAATTTCTACTATGGACAATTAAGCATTAAGAACTTAGGTTGATTTTATAATTTAATTTTGAAAAGCTTTCTCTCGAATTACTTATTCGCCTAATCAGATCTCTCTCTCATAGACGTTTACACACTCGAAATGAATTTAATTGTTTAAATTTTTATCGTTAGTTTCTCTTGAACTCCAACCATTTTAGGTTAATTAAAGACCGATTAACCGTTTCATAAACCAATTGACAATGACATAGATTTCTCTCGAACTTCTAATTACAATTATCAATCAATCAATATAAAAGATGAAAACAATTTATAGACTAAAATATTTGCGGTTAAACATAAAAATCTTATTCAACAAATGCAAATAACATCAAACAATCTTATGACATGTTCACTATCCAAGTAGATATTGAGAGATTTAATCACTCATATCAAGATAAATAATACTAACAATTATTAATATCAAATAGTACATACTAATAATGTGTGCTAATAAAATCTTGTATTAATATAACTAACAATCAAGATAAAGAAAATTAAAAGGAATTCGAACGAGATTTGTTGCTGTTGTGACGTGATGATCCGCGGCTCCTGCTTCACGAAAACAAAAGGGAAAAACCGCTTTTGTCTTTTTCGGCACAATCACTCCTCGCGAACAAATCAAATTTGGGCTACCTTCCACACCTACCAATTCTTTTTGGTTTTGTTTTTTTGCTTTTTTTTTGGCTGCTCTCCACGTTCCACCACCACTTTGAAATTAATTGTAATAGTTTATAGGATTAAGATTCTCTAAAATTATTTCAACTTTATAGGTAAAGTTGGAGTAACTTCAACCATTGAATTAAATTTAATGGCTAAGATTAAAACATCAACTTTTTATCTTGACCATTGAATTTAATCTAATGGTTGAAGTTACTCAAACTTTACCTATAAAATTGAAGTAATTTTAGGAAAATTCAATCATAGTTTATATATGTTTCTTCACCGCCACTCTTCTCAGCCATAAGTAACTACATGTACTTTTCCTCAAGCGATCGAATTTACATAAAATAGATACATTACTTAGGGCGCGTTTAGTTTGAGAAAATGTTTTCAAATTTTCCATTTCTAGTTTTTTAGAAAATGAAAAGGTTTTTTATTTCTAAAAAACCCTTGAAAATTTTGAAAACGCGTTCAAAATAAAAGATGGAGTTTTCACTTTTCCATTTTAGAAAACTAGAAAAGATGTTTAAATTCACTTGTTTTCTAATTTTAGGTTTATAAAAGGTTTGGAAAATAGAAAAGTGAAAACAAAAACTGTGAAAAAACAGTTTTCTAATTTTAGTGCAAAAGTTGGAAAGGGGAATTTTCATTTTCTAGGAAAACTTTTCTAGAACAATTTGAACGCGTTTTTTGTTTTCCATGTTTTCTTGGAAAATGAAAATGGAAAACAGGGGAGTTTTCTTGAACTAAACGCACCCTTAATTTTTTATGACTAGATCAACACCCAATGCTGTTGATTCTCGCCCTCGTCTATTCTTTGACTTTTTGTATGCAACTACTATATACTCGTATAACGTTTGAGCATAAATTTTTCTTAGGACATATTGATAAATTTTTCGGCAAAATACAGAAGAAATAAGTAACATTACATCATATATACAGCGATGGAAGTGCTTCAAAACTTCCTATGCAAGGTGGCTAAAGAGTTAAGATTTGAAGAAGTCAAAGTAGTGGAGTTGTGGAGCCGTTTCTCATGCAAGTGGAGTTCATGTTTTCCTTATTTTTAGTTAAAGAATAAGTCTAGATAGTGTTAGTCAGTTCCTTTTATTTCTGCACTTTAGTTAGTCTTTTTCTAGTATTTAAAGGCTCCCCCATTATTGTATTTGACGAGTGAAATAAAAAAAAAATATCCCTTTCAATTATTATCACATACTTGTAGATTTCTATATTGTGATATCTTCAAAACGTTCAGTGGCATCAGAGCCAACTCTTCTGATCCTATAGCCCAACAACAACAAAACAAAACAAACAAATAAAAAAAAAAAACAAAAAAAACAAAAACCGATCTCAATGACCGACTCCACAAATGCATTGCAAACACAACCTACTCCTATTCCCATATTCAAAGGGGAAGGATACGACTACGGGAGTATAAGGATGAAAATCATCCTAAGATCTCGAGACCTATGGGATCTAGTGGAAACCGGTATTGACGATAAAGAAATTGACCAAAGCCGTCTCAAAACGGCAACAAAAAAGGATGCTCGTGCCATGGCAATTATCCAGCAGGCAGTCCATGACCAACTATTCTCGAGAATCGCAGCAGCAAGCACAGCAAAAGAGACGTGGGAAATCCTAAAAATGGAGTTTCAAGGCGATGAGAAAGTCAAAGCCATCAAGTTGCAAGGCCTAAGAAGAGAGTTCGAAAACCTATTTATGCAAAAGGGAGAATCGGTTGGTGATTACTTTTCCCGTGTTATGGCCATTGTTAGCCAACAACGGTTATACGGTGAAGAGATCACCGATCAATCGATTGTTGAAAAAGTACTGAGAAGTCTTACAGCCCAATTTGATTTCGTAGTTTCGGGTATTGAAATTTCAACTCCTGATCTAGCTACCCTTAAACCGATGAAACTAATGGGGTCCCTCTAGTCACAGGAGGCAAGGCTTTTGAATCGATCCAAAGGAAAGGGAGAAAAGGTGGATGAACAAGCTTTACAAGTAATGCAGATACCACAAGCTTTTAACCGTGGCTTTCAGACCTCACGAGGCAGAGGCAGAGGTCGTGGTGCTTCAAGAGGAAGGGGTCGAGGTCGAACCTTTGACCGGAGCAAGGTTCCTCAGTGTCATGTATGCAACAAATATGGGCATGTGCAAAAGGACTGTTGGTATAATGAGGAGAATCAAGCTCAAGTTGTCTCGGAGAAAGTGCCCGTCGTTGAACCAAAGCCAGAAACCGAAGAAGAACAACAACACCTCTTCATGATGTTCACTGACAATCAAGAAGAACACTCAAATCAACTTTGGTTTTTGGACTCTGGGCCCTCGAATCACATGACCGGGGTTAAAGAAAGTTTTTCTTACCTCGATGAAGACTTTAAGGTCCAAGTAAATTTAGGGGATAAGAAGAAATTGCTGGTAGAAGGTAGAGGAACAGTGCGTATCAATCTGATGGATGGCGGCTTCAAATTGCTTGAGGATGTATACTATATACCAAGGTTGAAGTACAATCTTTTAAGTGTTGGCCAACTCATGAAACGAGGCTATGCTCTTCTGTTTAAAGACGGGCAGTGTGTGATCACCAAGAAGAACACCGGAGCAGAGGTTATGACCATTAATGTCAGGAAGAATAATATGTTCGTAGTCGATGCTACAAAGGTTGTCTATCAACAGCATGCACTTTATACTCATCATGATGCATATGCCCATTTATGGCATTTAAGGTATGGACATCTCCATTTTCAAGGTCTAAAAAAACTCTCTAAGAAGACCATGGTACATGGTTTACCAAGTATAAATCTTTCCAACACTTGTGAGGGATGTGTACTGGGAAAACTAAACCAATTGTCATTCTCTTCTCACTCTTGGAGAGCTAGTAAACCTCTTGAATTAATCCATGCCGACCTGTGTGGAGAAATGCAAGTAGAGAGTTTAGGTGGTAGTCTTTACTATTTTTTATTGATTGATGATTTTTCAAGGATGAGTTGGGTGTATTTTCTCAAAAACAAATCACAAGCTTTTGAAAAGTTTAAGAAGTTTAAAATACTCATAGAAAAGGAATGTGAGCATCAAATTAAAGTTTTAAGAACTGACCGTGGGGGTGAATTTTGTTCACATGCCTTCAACCAATTTTTTGAAATTAATGGAATTAAAAGGGAACTCACGGTCTCGTACACTCCCCAACACAATGGAGTAGTGGAACGACGAAACCCCACTATTATGGGGATGACAAGGAGCATGTTAAAGGAAAAAAGCTTGCCAAAATGTTATTAGGCAGAAGGGGTTGCTACAGCCGTATATTTGCTCAATTGAGCAACAACCAAAGCCTTTAAAGACCAAACTCCTTATGAAGTTTCGTGTGGCCGCAAACCATATGTATACCATCTTAGAGTTTTTGGGTGTATATCCTATGGGCATGTCCCTGCTCATCAAAGAAAAAAAATTAGATGATAGAGCAGAAAAATGTATTTTTATAGGGTATGCACAAGAAAGTAAAGGGTACAGGCTTTATAACCCCATCACAAAAAAGCTCTCTGTTAAAAGAAATATTGTGTTTTTTGAAAATGATAGGTGGAAGTGGGAAGAAAGTGACGTAATTGAAGGAAATCCATTTCCTATCTACTTAAATGATGACACCCACATGGAAAATATTAATGCTTCACAAAATGAAGATAACATACAAACTCCAATGCACACTGTACCCACTAATCACATGTCTCAAAACTCTTATAACCCCACAAGTTAAAGCTCCTCTAATACTTAGTCACCTAATACCAATCAGTCCTTATCATCCACCACACAACCAATTTTTACTTCTCCAATAAATTCACATTCACATGACTCCATAAATAATGTTTCATCTTTAATTCCTCACATGACCTTACCAACCAACACAATTTTGTCATCTGTTCAAACTCTTAGTGAGCCAGCTCGACGACAAACTAAGCCCCCTGCATGGATGCAAGATTATGAAAGTGGCCAGGGGCTTTCAGATGATGAGAATCAACTTCTTGCTCTTTCAATGTCAGAACCCGCAACCTTTCAGGAGGCTTCCACTAAGATTGAATGGCAAAATGCCATGTTAAAAGAGCTTGAAGCCATCGAAAAACATAAAACATGGGAGCTGGTCAACTTGCCATCAGGTGATAAGAATGTGGTTGGTCTAAAGTGGCTTTTTAAGACAAAAATTGGAGCTGGTGGAAAAGTTTTGAAGCATAAAGCGAGATTGGTGGCTAAAGGGTATTCTCAACAATCGGGGATTGATTACCAAGAGACTTTCGCCCCTGTTGCCCGATTTGAAACTATTCGAGTTGTTATCTCAGTTGCTGTACAACGAGGTTGGAAGCTTCACCAACTCGATGTAAAAACCGCGTTCTTAAATGGTGACCTGAGTGAAGAAATCTATGTCAGCCAACCAGAAGGATTTGAAAAGGTTGGCAGTGAGGATAATGTGTATCGCTTGAAGAAAGCTCTCTATGGGCTTAAACAAGCCCCTCGAGCTTGGTATCTAGAATCGATGGGTACTTTACTCAACATGGATACGCCAGAAGTGAGAATGAACCAACCTTATACATTAAAAAGGAAGGTGAGATTATTTATGTTTGTCTATATGTAGATGACATTATTTATACTAGTTCATCTCCCAAGTTGGTGAAAGAGTTTAGGGAAGGAATGGAAAAGGAGTTTGAAATGACTGATATGGGGCTGCTGAAACTGTTCTTGGGTCTGGAGGTAAAACAAACAACAGAAGGTGTGGTATGGATGGGTGCAAAGGTGAAAGAGACGCCAATGAATACAAATGAAAAGTTGTGTTGTGATGATCAAGCAGAAAAAGTTGACGAGGTGATGTTTTGAAGTCTTGTAGGTGGTGATGTGCGAAATCTAGCTTTAAATTTATAAACACGTTTTACCGAAAATACTGATTACTACACACTCACAGGCAGTGTACCTGATCGCATGCAGTATAGTTAAAACTGGTAAGCCGAGATCGTTCGCAAGGACTTAAATTAGCAATTGTAAACATTCAATGATTCAAGTAAAATATGAGGGGTTTTGTGGCCGAATTGCCACGTTGCGAGTAGTTAGTTTGAAAAGTTAGTAATCCCAAAGGATTAATCGAAAGAGAAGTTTGTTGTTGAAAACAATAATTTAAAAGTCACCCATCTTGATTTCGCTCAACAGAATGTTAGGATTGCACATTTGATGAAGTTCAAATTCAATTTAGTGATTTAATGACCGAGACTCAAATTAATCGTTAACCCCGTACCCGTCAAGTTAACAACTTATTTGACTCTCTTGCACAAACTAGTTTCATTATTAAGACCGGTACCCCGAGACGCCTTTTTATAAAAACTCTAGTTTAACAATGGTTTTGGTCATTTCAGATAACAATTTTGCCTATTGATTGTACCCAACTATCAACCCGTTAATTCTTATCAAATATTAATTACCCTCTACCGTACCCGTCATAGAACCAATTGCTTCTAACCAAACAATCAAAATAACTTATACCCAAATCCTATTCGTCACTAAGCAATGAATACAAATTATCTGCAATCAATAATTGAATAACAAAGAATTAATAGATTAAGTTCACGACAAAACATTAAATCAAATCACTTGAATTAATAAATATTGTGCAATCCCTACATAATGTCTCACTACATCAAGATGGATGAAAAGGCGATTAGCCACTCATAATGAAATACGAATAACAAATCAAAATGAAGGAATTCATTGTTACCGAATGATGATAAATGAAAACAATGAACGAAATAAATCCAATCGTAATCTTGATCTTCAAAGGTAGAAGAACTGATGAAAAGTCTCCTTTTTGATCCTTAAAAACGGCTGGGAAAGATGGAATAGGGTTTTGGAATGAAAAACAAGCTATTTATATGTTTCCCAAAAAAAACTTGTGCAGATTCGTCCTTAAGCTGCTGTGCAGCTCCCTTTGACCGCAGTTGACCGTTTGACTTTTATTGACTTTGCTAGAAACCTACTAGACGAGCTGCTGCGCAGCTTCGGTCCTCTGTTTTACAGCTGCCACGCAGCTTCTAAGCTGCTGCGCAACTTGTCTTGATTCCAGGTTTGACTTTCGTTGACTTTCACCAAACTTCATCCAAACGACCCGGAAATCATCCGTAAGCACTTATTTCACTCCAAGAATGTCGTTTTCTTAAGAAATACGCTCAAGTATCTGCTACTAACCTGAAACACTAACAAATACCATAAACGCAACAAATGTATACGAAACGACTCATTAAACATGCTAACTTAACTATATAAACCGTGGGAAATGGGTATAAAATACGACATATCAGGTGGTCTGATTTATTTGACTCATACAAGGCCCGACTTGGCTTTCTCAGTCAGCCTTATATCTCGGTTCATGCAAAGCCCATCTAAACTTCATTTTGGAGCTGCAAAAAGAATTGTTAGATATGTTGCTAGTACATCCAAATTTGGGATTTGGTATGCACTTGGAAGTCCTATAAAATTGGTGGGTTACACAGACAGTGACTGGGCAAGCTCAATAGATGATAGAAAGAGTGTTTCTGCAAATGCATTTTCTCTTGGTAGTGGTGTAGTAACTTGGAGTTGTAAGAAACAAAGTACCGTGGCCCTCTCGAGCACTGAAGCCAAGTATGTAGCCGCTTCCGCAGCCACAAGTCAAGCAATTTGGTTAAGGAGGGTTCTTGGTGACTTGGGAATAAGTCAAGAAAGTCCTACAATCATCTTTTGTGACAATCACTCAGCTATAAATCTATCGCGAAATCCAGTCATGCATGGTCGTTCAAAGCATATCGAGATAAAGCATCATTATGTTCGTGATATGGTGTCTCAACAACAGATATCACTGGACTATTGTGGTACTAACATTCAGCTTGCAGATGTTTTAACAAAGGCTTTGGCAAGATATTGTGATATCTTCAAAACGTTCATACAAGATTATTACATAATAGTAACCACGACATCTTAACATTCTTATTACGAGAAGATAATCACAAAAAAGATATCGAGACAATAGAGTTAAAAACAACTTTTGTCGTTTCCACCTCTTTCTTAAACACCACAGTTGTAACCAAATTTTCATCCACCTCCATATTTCTTTCGTACTTACAAGATCCGGATAAGTGTGAGAATGATAGATAACCCTTAGAGGGGGTTAGGCTCCAAGAAACATAGAGAACGAGAGAGACAATTACATGCCAAATATTTTCTTCAAACGAAATTACAACTTATATAGAACTTCCTAAGTGATGCATGCCTAATACTAAGGAATGGTAATTGATGGTCCAAGAATGTACAATTTATGTTTTAATTAAATTATACAAGACAGTAAGTAAGCAAGTAAATAACAAGAACAATATTAAGTTCAATTGTAGTACATCAATGCAAGGATAATCATATGTATCATTGATTAAACGATGAATACATGGTTGATCTTACACACTTGACTTACAAGAATACAAAAGAACAATGGTAATTGCTAAGTCTAGACACACTAAAAACTTGAACAATTACAAGTGATACAAACTTTCAAGGTGATTAACACACTTGATACAATGTGGTTGTGTTGCTTTATATAGGAGAAGACTTGGGGCAACACAGCCTGCTTTGATTTGTGACTTGATGGTGGTTGTCGACATCCAATTGGCTCATGGTACTTGAATCATGTGCCCTTGTCTTCTATACCAAATCGGGTAAGAGAGAGAGCCCTTGCTTTGGTCCCAACATGTATCTTTGTCATTCAAGGCATATTACAGTTTGTTAACCACCATGTGACCTTTTTGTCTTCATTTGATTTGAATTCTTCCCGCCATGACCACCATGTTGGAATATTCAACTTGCTGAAGACGTCTCTTCATCTGCTGATGACCTGCTAAAGACTTGCTGACGACATGTGTCAGTGAGCAAGTCTTCTTCAGCGAATCCCAGACTTAACAGTAATGTGAACATGGATAACGTGGTGTAACGGTTATTGTTGCAAACCGTCTAATTAATTCTAAAACTACTTATGCATGTGACTGATTAATTGTAAATAACAAGTGCTAACAAAATGCATGAGAAAATTATGAAAAGTAAATTGACTAAGTCTTTGGCTCGTATCAGATTGTTTCAATTCCAATAGAACAAAGCGGACATTTGATTCTAGAGGCCTCAACTCCTCGATCAAAAAGAGTCATCCTTGTTTGTATGCGTCTTTTAACACTTGCCATACAAAAACATTAACTTTCTTAGTAACATATCATGAGTTCCATCTTGCGAATCCCGATAATGTCAAACGATCAATAAAGTGTCGCAAGCTTCTAATACAGTGAACTCATTTATTCATTTTCTCAATGAACCAATCTCTGAGCTTACAAGTGGGAACTCGATCAATGACATATTGACATATACTCGTGGGAATCCTTTTGCTATCACAATACAACTTATTAACTTCATTCCCATTGCCAACGTTTTTCTAATAACCGAATAGGAGATTTTCATCCTTGTGTACTATATCTCGAAAGCATTACAGATATTTGACCATGTACCGCTACCTTTCTTAGCATAATGCTTTTACGAGTTTTACATGCTCCCTATTTTACTGCCTAATATATATTGGTGGATATGAAGCAATGTAAAGTTGAACCCGTTTTAAACTTGTTCTAACAATGATCAAACCTCATGTTCGATGGATACAATTTGTGGGGTTTTTGTTTTTGTTAACCAATCATTCTAAAAAGAAAGAAAGAAACTGCTCAGTGCCGTCTTCCGTGGGGTTTGAGTCCCAATTTCTCAACGGTATGTGAAGGATGTTAAGATGTAGCTAGACCTTACCTCTACGCCTCTACCTAAGTAGAGAGGCTGCTTCCATGTTTAAACTATATGGTAGAAAAGATCCTCCAAACTTTGTATGGGATGTAAATTGAACCAACGACCTCTGTCTCTATTATCTCTCAATCAATTTAATTGGTAGAGATCCAAGGAGAAGGTTTAGTTTTTTCACTTTTTTCATTATTTTCTAAATTCACTCAATCCATAAAATGGTTTTTTTTTTTTTAAATTCTAACCCGAGTTAGTGATCTATACACAAATAAAGGTACGGTACGACATTCACCCTTAAAGATATTTATAAGAGGTAGCTGGTGGGAGTGATAGGTTATAGAGAGAGATAAATCAAAGGGGATGATCAATGATGGGGGTGATCTACATAACGGGCTTCACCGTTAGCCATCATGGCTACGCCATAAACTCAGAGGCTTCGTCTATAGCTTACGGGTTACGCACTTTGAAAAAAAATAACTTTTTAAGATTTTTAAATTTTTTTTATGGAATTAGTTAATTAAAGATCGGATGAGAAAAAAGGGAAAAATAGGGGAGGGGGGGGGGGGGGGGGAAGTCAACAAAGCAAGGAAAAAAATAAAAATCAAAAACAAAAATTCTCTCAATTTTCTCTTAAGGTACTTTCTCATTTAATCTTTAATAGAAAAATATTAAAAAGAGACACATTGATATGTTTTGGTTAAAAGGAATAATGGATCCGGCTTTAATGTGAAGTAATAGGAGTCGTTTCAATAACCGGGTCCTTTCAAAACACAACCGGTTCCTTTTAAACATAATATAACCCGCTATTTCCAAATAGAACCCACTTTTTTCCCTTTGCGCCAATTGTAATGGAACCCGCCTTGGCGCCTTCCACCAACAACCGGGTTCTGTTTTGCTGCTTTTCTTTAAGAACTATCGTACATTATAGGCACTATTTAATTACCACATATCAAATTCACAAGAAAATAAACACACACCAGATTTAATTCATAGAAGAACTTCAATAACGACGCCAACTTTGAAAGCAATGACAACTTTTCAAGTTAAAACTAAAACATCACCACAATGGATAATAAACTTAAACAAAGAAGTCAAAGTAAATTATCTTGAATTATCGTATGAAATACGAGAATAAAAAACCAGATCCTTAGCTAAACATAATACGTCTTTCCACGGATTGATCGTCTGCGGATTTTGTACTTTAACGTTTCACTTTCGTTCATTCCATGCAGCTTAAGATGTGAACCTGGATTCATGCTATGATGGTGATCGGGAGCTCCTCTCTGGATTAGATAGATAGTTTTAAGAACAGTAATATTAAGTGCCATTGTTAAAAGCGAAAATGATAGAGTCACTACAATAAATATGTTATTTATTCACACTTGTTTTTCGATACCTTTAAAAAGTGTGAAAAATTTTGTTAACTTAATTACATTTAAAAGTGTGTAGAGATAATTTATATTTCAAAGTGTTAAAAAATTTAAAAAATCACAATATTTATACACTTATAGATGTGGAAAAGAAAAGTTCACACTTTCAAGTGTGTAAAAATATATCAATTGTTCACATTTAAGAGTGTGAAAGTTAAGTTGTAACACTTATTTTCTTCACACATGGAGGGTGTGAATAAATCATGTGTTACAAATTGGCTTTTACACTTTTAAGTGAGAAAATATTCGACAATTGTTCACACTTTTAAGTGTTAATATTTTGTTTACACACTTATAAGTGTGAAAAAATCATAACTTTTGAAATTTAGTCACACTTTTACATGTAACTTTTTTCTACACATTTTAATATGTGATTAAATTCATAAGTTTTTTTTTACACTTTTTAATAAAATGAGTTTATAAGTATAAAGCGCAATCTATTTGCAACTTTTTCTATGGTTTTCTTAGTACTAAGATTATAGTGTTTCTAACATCTATTTATGTGATAATAGAAAAAACGTTATATGAAATATACATATAATTATATGAAGATAAAAAGAAGAAAAAAAACAAAAGTCGAAACCGTGAAACCGACCAAACCGGACCGGCTTACAGGGTTTGGTTTGGTCCGGCTAGACAATATACTTGGTCTAATTTGGTTTGATATATGTTGAAACCGGATATATCAGTTTGGTTTGAAATTTAGTCAAAATCGGACTAAACCGAACCACGACCTACTTTTTATAAAAAAGTGTGAACACATGAACTTTTTTTTAAGTGAGTTCTTAAATTACCTTGAATTGTACGTATATATCACATGCAATTAGCGTCCACTTACGGACTAGTATAGTTTTCGTCTTTATGATTTTTGCCACCAATCTTTTCCTCTTTAGATTTTTGTCACAAACATTGCTTTTCTATTACCTTTACCACAGAGGCGGATCCAGAAAATTGAGGTGGTGGGGGCAAAAAAAATTTACCTTAGTCGAATAGCTTCATCTAAGTAGCCTCAAATCAGTTGCAAAATCAGCACCAAATTCAACATTCCAGCAGCCTTAAATCAGTTACAAACAACATCTAAATCTCACCTGAACAGCCTTAAATCAGCAAGAAAACAGCACCAAAACAGCACAAAATTCAGCATATAAACAACATATTTTCAGCATACAAACAGCACTAACAACAACTTAAATTCAGCATAGAAACAGCACCAAAAACAACACTAAAAATGCTTAAAAGAGGATAAAAACAACATACAAATGGCAATAAAAACTGTTGTAAGAACAGCAGTAAAACATCACCAAAAAACAGCATTTTAAGTGCCCAAAACAAGCTAAAGATAGTATAAAATCATCATAAAGGTACTAACAAAAGTAAATTTCATCAAAATACAAATTACAATTGTCCTTTGCGAGTACCCATATTTAGAAAGCGCTTTATGATTTGTTCATTCGTGACATTGGCAAGTGCTTCTCTTTCTATCGAACAAATCAAACATGAGTTAAAGAACATATCACCAATTCGATTTCGCAAATCCGTCTTTACAAGCTTCATTGACGAAAAACATCTCTCGACTGTGGCGGTTGCAACGGGCAAAACCAATGCTAGCTTTACTAGACGATATACCAAAGGGTATGAAAGATGCTTCCTTGTTTCCACCATTAACATTGCAAGAGCGGTGATACTATTCAAGTTAACAAATCTTACATCATGTTGCACATTATCATGGTACAACTCAAGTTCATGCAAAAGAGTCTTTCTTTCATTGTCATCAAAATCATAAGGATACATTTCACTTAACTTCACTAACTTTGATACATCAAAGTTAGAGAATGAAGCACATGGATTCAAAGCGGCCATATTGTCAAGTAATTTGGTGCTAGCCTCACTAAAACGATCGCCAAATTCAATGATGATCAAATCCAATATGGTATTGAAAGATTCAAACTCATAATAATGTCGATTGGTAATGTTGTCCCTTTGGCATCTTTTATTAGCACAAATTTCATCCATTTTCAACAACTTGATGCCATGTTTCACACAAAACAAAGAGACTTTCTCTAAACGTCGCTCAAACCCATTAAGCCTATACTCTTGAAGTTTTCTTTTTGTAGAATTCACCATTGAAACCGCTTCCAAAATGTCTTGGAGCCATATCTTGAAGTACTTCCACTTTAAAGCAAGTAGCAATATCTTTTTGAATACTTGGAGCCAAATATTGATTATTCCCCGCTGCTTTTGGCAACTTACGAAGCTCTTCGTTTTGACTTAAAATTAAGTCCATTAACTCCAAGAAGTTACCTTTAAAAAGAGACGTTTTCTTCACATCATGTCGACGGAATGCTAATGCACATTTTAAGCAATATCTACAAGCATCAATTGTAGCATTTAATCTAATTCGATTCGCATTCTTAACAATATCATCTTGCTTATGAAGGGCAACACCAATAGATTGATTTGGTTTCATTAGATCTTCACAATTTTTAAGTGCTCTATTATGAAAACTATTAATATCACCAACATGACTCTTAAGTCTCTCCGTCTTATTCCAACTATTAAAGCCTTGTGTCACATAAGCATCACTACCACTTTGATTGACAATAAAATCTCTACATAAATAACAACACAAGCAAAAGACTTTATCCAATTTGATACTATATTCTAACCAATTCCCATACTTGTTAAACCAATTCGGGCTAAAAGCCCTTTCTTGATTCCCTATTACCCTTTTTGGGAACTTATGACCACGTGGTTGACAAGGTCCCCTAAGCCAATACTTTCGTCTTATCTCATCTCTTTGATTAGGGTGATATTCAAGAATCCTTTTCCTATCGGCGGGATCCCATGGAAGATTATCTAAATCAACTAATACAGGCATTGTAGGAGTAGAGGTAGAGGCTGGTCGAGAAATATTATGAGTCGTATTTCTAGTTGATGATTCGCTACCAATAACATCATCTCTTGAAGATGGTAACTTTCTTTTCAAGAATTTTTCCATGTCTCCTAATAAAACAAAAATAACTAATAGAATTATAAAACATTTTACAAACAAAAGTCATTATAAGTTTATAACATTACTAATTAAAATTATGACCTAATGATAAACCCTAATAAAATTGGAAATTTAAAAATTGAAATAGGATTTAGAAAATGAAATACCTGTTAATAAGGTGGAACCTGATCAAAGATTTTAGGTGGAATATCAATAACTATAAGTGCAAAATTGTTGTCCTTGATTTATCTAGCAATTATTAGCAAAATTGCAAACTTCCACCAAAAGCCTTGTGAAGCTTCCAAACACGTTTTTCCCCCTGACTCCTGTACGTTCTTTTTTTTTCTCTCAAAGCCTAATGTTTTTTTTTTTTTTTTTTTTTTTTTTTTTTTTTTTTTTTTTGTTATGGGCTGGGGTCATAACTAAAATTTTAAGAAATTTAGTAAAGTTAGGCTTTAGTTCGTTGGGTTCATAACCCCCCCCCCCCCCCCCCCCAAACACGTACCGGAGATGATATCCTACAAATAGCTGCTACCATCATTCTTATGTGTTGGAAACGACCTCCAATCAACTAAATATTATTCCTTAATGGCTTAATTAACATTTTCCCAAAAAAACAACTGTTTTCTCCGGTTCTCAATTAAAGAAAGACTTAATTAGAAAGGGTGCGTGTGTGGTGTTGGCCAAGTTGTATGTATATATGTTGCTATGTTTGGGATTTAATTTGGATGATTCATGATCTGAAATGATGCATGCACTTAACTAGATCGCTTATTTATTAACTAATTGTTCAATGAAATGTCCAAGTAGTATCTCTTGAAATTTCTAAAGTATGTAGAAGCCTGTATGTCATTGTTATGCAAGGCTAACACCATTAATTTTAATTTGTTTGCATATGCATCAAGGCTAAGAGTCTAAGCCCTCATTAATGGGTTGTGCCGTAATTAAGTAAATACTCAAAATGTTTAGAAGCATTTTCTTAACATGTTATTAGTGTCAATAATGCGCGCAACACCTCAGTTTTTTAATCCCACTAGATTTTGAATCCGTGTTAATACACAAATTTCGTAAAATTTTTCCTTTATTTATGGTAAATTTTAAAACATGAATAAAATATTGAACTATAACCATAAATCCTCAATGGTTGAAATTAAGACCATCCTCCACCGGACGGATTAATAGGGGGTTTTTCCCCCACCGGATATTTGAAATAGGCATTTCTACTTTGAGGGAGCTCTCTAGCACGGATCTGATTAAGACAACGTATGCTAGACCTCTCGTTGTTGAATTGCGACACAAAGTTTTCAACGAAATTCATTCATCTTAAAAAAAAAAAACCCACAGATCAACAGGATCTATCAGGTCCAATATCTATAAAACTTCAGCTTTTCAAGCTCTTGAAAGTTACATCGAGTCCGCATTTAATTCCTAAAATTATATCAGAAAAATTATACATAAATTAACTATCAATTCTAAATTCCATGGCTTCCTTTCCAGAACGCCACTCGAAAAAAACCATCATAACACATAATGTACCTAAAGGATACTAAGAGGGCGTTTGGTTTGCGAAATTCTCAGGAATTGGAATTTGAATTCCATACTTTACCATGTTTGGTTGGAAGAATGGATGGAATTGGAATTACAAACTTTCCCTCAAATTCTTTAAATCATGGAATTCCATCACAAAATGGATGGAATGTTTAACATTCCAATGGAATGTTTACAAATTTACCAAAATGCCTTTAAATAACATATATTATTACTTATGTTATATTATTATTATATTATTTATATTATTAATCTTTTTATATAGTTATATTCTTATTATTTTATATATTTATAAAAATATTATATAAAACTAATAAATAATAATAATATTATTATAACTAATATAATAATATTATTATTATATTATATATTTATAAAAATATTATATAAAACTAATAAATATAAATAATAATATTATTATAAATAATATAATAATAATATTATTATATTATTTATATTATTTATATTTTTATATTTCTATCTTATATATTTATAATAATATTATATAAAAATAATAAATAATAATAATTTAAATAAAATAATAATACTATTATTATAATATTTATGCTATCAATATTTTTATATCTTTAAACTATTATTATTTTTATAGATTTTTAATGATATTATATAAAAAATAAATAATAATATAAATAATAGAATATTAATATTATTATATTATTTATATTATTAATATTTTTATATATTTATACTAATATTATTTTTATATATTTACAATAATATTATATAAAAATAATGAATAATATTAATATAAATAATATAATAATAATATTATTATATTATTTATATTATTATTATTATTTTTTATATTTAATATAACTTTTTTAAGCATTATTTTTATTTGTTTTTTTATGACTATTAAAATATTACTTTTATTATTTTTATCATTATTTTTCTTCTTCTTATTATTATTTTAATATTATTTATATTATTAACATTTCAAACTATTATTATTGTTTATATTTAATAAAGGGTATTCTTGTCATTTTTATAAATTAAATTCAGATTCCTTTGATTGAATTCCATTTAATTCTGTCAACCAAACACATGACAAATTTTAAAACTTTCAGATTCCAATTCTTTCAAATTCCAATTTCCTTGACAAATTCCAATTTCTTCAAAAACATTCTGTAAACCAAACGCCTCTTAAGTTTAACTAAATTCCAACGAACGTCACTATAAGTATGAAAATAATATATATTATAGAAAATTCTATTATATGAACATAGATTAAGACATGTATGTTCATTATGTGGGAAAAAAAAAACCGTCCTTGATCCTGACAATATATACACACCTTAAATCCATCTGGTGTAACTTTAGACGTGTTGTATGCATGTTATCTTTACTGCATATGTCAATTTTTCCACGTGCAACAATTTTTGCAAGGATATCTTGCAAAGCAAATGAAATTTTAATGTTAAGCAACAACATTTTGAACGAAATATATATTGAATGTATCGTTGAACATATTTAAAATATATAAGATAGATATAAATATAAACCACATATAAACAAAAGTTTGAAATTTAAAATTTATTATATGAAAATTGATGAATTTTTTAGAACAGACATATTTCAGTATGTATTTTGTCTAACAAGTATTTACTAAAAAAGAATTTATAGAACAAGTTGGTTTCGTCCACATAGACTGAAATCAGATTTTTAAATCCGGTTTCAAAGTTTTGGGTGGAGCTGGATTTCAATCCAGTTTCACTTTTGGACTTAGAAAACATGTTTTTGCAGCCTTTGATAGGCCCATAGTTATATATAGGGATAACTGCAGAAAATAGAAAGCACCTTTCGACCAATTCACGGAAATAATAGTGACCTTTAAAAGTTTTGTTTTTTAGAAATGAACTTTCATTTATTACCGGAAATAGCAACATTTGACACGTGGACATGGTGACGAGGACATCTTTTGATTACGTGGCATTTTTTAATGACATGACATTCTTTATAACACAGGAAATAGAAAGGACCTTTCGAACAATTTACGAAAATAGCAATGAACTCTAATTTATAGTCGGATTACTTCAACACCTCATCAGTGTTGGATGTGGAGATGGTTTTTTATTCAATTTCTTCAACTAACTTAGAAACCGTCGACAGTTTGTTCGAGTTCGAGAACACCTCTGGACCTTCGTTATCTGGATCTATCTCATCCGCAGACAAACTCTTCTTAAACGAATCAAATCCGACTTATGAAACTCTTGTCTTACCTAAATATCTCCAGGATCTCTCTCTGACGAAAACCAAGATGTTTTGGCATCTAATTTTAGAGATTTTAAATCTCGAAATAGACGAAGAAGATATAGATCTATGTCTCATTTATGATCTTCATACATAGCTTCTCAATGCTTGAAAATGGAAGAGACTCAACAAAAATCAATGAAAAGAAACTGAAATCAGCTTAAGAATATAATGACGAGAAAAAAATATCTTGCTGGAACCGAAACTGAAACGGAACCATATTATTTTTTTTGGGAAATGACATGACTGATAAAAAATTAAATAGTAATAAATAAAGAATAATGCCACGTCATTAAAAAATGTTCACGTCATCATGTACACGTGTCAAATGTTGCTATTTTCGGTAATAAATGAAAGTTCATTTCTAAAAAACAAAACTTTTAAAGGTCACTGCTATTTTCGTGAATTGATCGAAATGTGCTTTCTATTTTCTGTAGTTATCCCTTATATATAGCAGCAACAAGAAATTGCTCTACATTACATTAACCAAAAGACAATCCGTCACAGTGAGCCAGGTTGGTTGCATGTGATTATGATAACTATGATTTACATAGGCAAAAAACCATGTCATTACAATAACTATGTTATTCTGTACTTAAAAGAAGTTTGTGAAACCGGCTAGGTTTCAAGTCTAAAAGTATAACTCCGGTTTTATCCAAAAATTTTAAAATTGCATTTAAAAAATCTAGTTTCAGTTTACGTTGATGAAACCAGATCTCCCAAATCCAATTATATATACATACTAATTTTCACGGTCGGTTTGTGAGGAGGGATTACTGTAGCTAAAAGTATTCCCCTAATGCTTAAAGTACATTTAGCTATTGCACATCCAAATTAACTAACGGACTTAATGGCTGTTAATAACTAACGGTAGTTACAAAAGGTATTTAATGGGGTTTGTTTTCAACTTTAAATATTTTTAAACTCTTGTCACCAAAGTTTTGCTTTATTTATTTTTTGGCCAAGTAACTTTTGGTTTTTAAGTTTTTCTCATCAAAAGTTTATTTCTTTCTTATTTTTACCACATAAGTTTTACTTTTAAAACTTTCGTCATAGAAACTTTCTTAACTTTTATAATTTTTCCACATAACTTTGTTTTTAAGTCTCAAACTCTGAAAATGTTCTTTTATTTGCTTTTACCACTTAAGTTTATGTTTCTAAATTTTGTTATCAAAGTTTCTTTTTCTTTACTTTTGACTACAAGTTTTGTTTTTTTAACTTTTGTCACTTAAATTTGGTTTTTCGGCTTAATATTTTTTAAATTTTGTCGTGAGAGTTTTGTTTTTCACATGGAATAACGCCCGAGTAAAAATACTAGTTTTACTTGTTTTATAAAGTTTTTTGTGACAGAAATTTGTTTGACCAAAACATTTACTAAAAGTGTACCGTTTCAGAAGAAGTTAGAAAAATTGGAGATAAAAGAGATTTGACTTGTTTGACGTGTTTTTCTATTTGTATTTTCATAGTATTTAATTTAAGCATGACATGTAAATAAATATTAGGGAGTTACATCTCCAGAAAATGAAAGAAAAATGATAAATTCTCTTTATCAAATAATCTAATAAACTACGAGTATCTGGTTAAGATGATAACGAAAGTGAATTGTTAAAAGTAAACTTAATTTGATAACAGTATCAGCTATTGAAAATAACCCTCTTTCCTAGTATAATAAAGTAGAGAAATCAGGGCGGGTTTTGGTTCCATTAGTGGCGGAAAGGATGGCCATCGATATCACGGGAGATGGCAGGCTTCGATGTGCAGCGTGTTCCAAAGTTGTCCCTTCGTATTACCCGTCGTGTCCTTCTTGCGGGTCGACGGTGTTTTCTGCTCTGGAAATACAACCTGAACCCGAAATTATTCTGACAGAGCAGTTTTTTGAGTCCCACACCCAGGTTGAACCCAGCGATATCCAAAACATTATCGACAAAGCAAAAGCAGATGCACTTATAGATTCCTTTGAAAGAAAAGGCTTTTTCCTCTTTGGAGAAAGGTAATATAATCCCTACCATTTTATATATATATAGGGGTGGGTTGTTTTATTTGATGTTTTCAATTCATTTTATTTGATTTCAATTCATTGTGTTTGGTTTCATTTCATTGTTACATACCAAATGAGAGAACACAACCCAAAAGACTAGTCTAATGGGTGAGAGAGCCCATTTGATATATAAACCCCACATTGGTTTCCCATACAACCGATGTGGGACAAGTCCCATACCTTGCAATGGTTTCGATCCGTAACAGTTTCATTTCATTGTGTTTGATTTTAGACCTGAATACCTTTTATTTAATTATATATTCAGGATTGTGATGGTTAATATGCGCCCTTTGTTTCGTTTTTCTCCAACTCGTGTAAATTATGAGATAGCCTGGCATGCCATAGAGGGTATTCGATTTGTTAGCAATACACGTTCGTTTCAGTTAAGCAGACCTACTCCAGCTCCTAATATCTATGGTATTACGTTTTGGCCAAATAACACACTTGCGAGCCATGTTATTGAAGCCGGTTATCTCGTAACTCTTCTCCCAACTCCAGATCGTTCAATGCTAGACCCGGATAACCACCCCCCTGACACGGCGGTTGTGACTTGCTCCATATGCCGCATAGGAAACGATGACAGCGATGATGATGATGTTGAGGACGAAGATGATGATGATGTTGAGGAGGAAGATGATGATGGTGGTGGTGGTGGTGATGATGATGATGATGACGGTGTTGATGAGGATGAGGATGAGGCAACTGCCATGGATGAGGATGAGGATGAGGATGATGATGATGATGATGACACCGAGGATGATGATGTAATGGAAGAGGATTATCATCGGACTGATCCCCGTTCTTTCAGAGTGTTACGGCCATGTGGCCATGAGTTTCACCAAGATTGCATCACCACATGGTTTGAGATGAGCAACGGCCTTACGTGCCCTCTTTGTCGGTGTATAGTGCGCACCAACAATGACGATTTCAATACGTGGGCAAGAGTTTATAATCGTTTGCTGTAACGTCTCGATTTTTAAAGGTAATATTTTGACTATGATATTATATTTTGAAGTTAGTAACAGCAAATGAGTCATTTCCTTATAGAATATATTACTGCTTAAATCTTTTATTATATTAGTAAAAATGGTAACAGGATTAAATCTAATAGTTAAAAAATTTAGTTTCAAAAGGTTTGAGTTGATGTTTTACAAGTTTTGGTAAAAGTTTTTACATATTTGGTTGTTGAAATTGATAAGGTCATGCCGAAATTTATTTAAAATAATAATAATGTTTGTCGTTTGTGTTTGGGTCGTTTCATTTGGTGGGTTCACGAGACACAGGTAACTACTTTTGACAAACATATGCTGTTACTATGTGTTCATTTTTATATTGGATGCTCATTGTGCTTCTTTTTTTTTTTTTTTTTTTTTTTTTATCATCTTTGCTTATTTTCAACTGGTAACTAAACTAAGACATCTAATGCTTGTTAAAGGAGAAGTTAACTGCTCCAAGATGGGTTTTGTTATCAAGAGTGGTGATGATCTTATTTTTTGTTGTTGGCCTGAAACACTTTTTGTCCGATTATTAATTTCTTTTTTATGAGAAATGGTAAGATCCTTTTTATTACACATGGCACTTGTCTATAAGATCTTGAGAGAGTGAGCATTCATTTTGCTAAATTTGTGGATATTGTCATGTGTTATTAGGAAGAATTTTAGGAATATCAATTATTTCACTTTCTTTAACTGTAGACATTTGGTCGGTTGGCTTCTGACCTGTTTTCTTTTAAGCTAATTTGTTTGCTCTTGCCCGTTTGACCCATTCAAAATAAAGTATACTTTAAGTCAATCCATTCATAAGTCAATGATACAGCTAGAACACGCGTAGCATACCCACAGTTAACAAAAGAGAAAAGGCGTAGAACAATGTAACTGCATTTTCCTGAATATTCTTGAGCAGCATCATAAATTCTTTTGTATCATGCTGGTAATTTTGGGTTACTGTGCTAGAGTATTTCAAAACTGGATAAGTTTGGGTAATTGGCTTACTAGCCATTTCCCTTTCCCGCTTACTCATCAGCTGCTTACTCATTAGCTACCCATAAATTTACCCTTTGAGTTGTCAACGAACTGACAAGCCACCCATAAACATTACCCGGTTACCCCCCTGACCCGCTGGCATAGTATCGACGACCATTATCCACCCGGCCATGAGCTACTCGCCTGTTATTATATGTTTTTGCTTTCTTTTTTTTATCTATATTCTTATTGTTTTGATGTCACTGACAGGTTAAATTTTGCATCTGAATTTTGAGCTTGAGATGAGGAGTTATTTTTGTTTTTTAGAGCTTTCGATGTTCTCTTAGACCCCCATTGTTCTGTGTTGCTACGCAAATTTTGGTTGCATAGGTAAGCGTAACAGAAGGGTATTTGAACAACTACCTTTAGAACTCTTGTTTATTTGCTGAATTGAGGTGGATTATGATAACCTAAAGTTGATTATGATTGTTATGGTCTCAATAGTTTGATGGATTTAATGGTAACTAGTTTTATACCCGTTGGTTACAGATAGATATCTGTTTTCTTAATATCCTGTTCAAATGGTAACTAGTTTTATACCCCGTTGGTTGTTACAGATATCTATTTTCTTAATATTCTGTCCAAACTGGACTTATTTCATACATTTGTCCTGTGGACAACATCTTGGCTAGTGGCTACCTCGACAACTTTAGGCCGAAAGCCTGTTGGTAAAAGTAATAATCTGTCTGAAAATCTTTTTCTGCGGATCAGCACTCATGTTGAATGAAAACTATGTTGTATTGCAAAGCTTAAAATTCATTTATGTCCTCCTACTTAACAGCACAAAGGATCAATTAATACTATATTGTGCCTTAGAGGACATTAATAATTAAAGTCAGTTTATAAATTTCTCATCTTGCTACTTATTTGGGTGTATGTATTGTTTAATCGGATCATACTTCTTTCTAAAAGCCAAAGAAGTATGATAAATATGCATTGTTGGTTTGGTCAATTCATCACTGGAAGGTACAAATTTTGGCTTCCCTTGAGCAGTTTTGAGTAGTTCTGGAGCTATAAGAACAAACATAAGCACAATATATAGTAATAAGTATCTCATGATATACCCGCCTAAGACGAAATATTTAATGTCTTAACTGGAATGTATGTATACCTGAAGCAGGTACAAAAGAAAGCTAAAATCAATTTGAGCAAGTAACGTGGTCTCTATAGATAGAAGTTTGTTAAGAGGTAGCTCGACAAATGAAGTAAAATCAAGGTAAATCTATTGCGTTTTAGGGACAAAAATCATTTGATGGAATGAACAATTCCTGCATAATATTGGCACATCAAGAGCTACAAATTAGTTCGCATCCACGCTAAAATAAGATACTGTTAGGTAAAAGGGTTTTTTTTTTTTTCTTTTGTATCCCTGGGGTTACAAAAGCTTTTAAAAGAAAACGATTAAAATAGTGAAAGGTTATACAGGTTTGGAAGTTGAAAATATTTATTAAAACAAAAGTTTTTTGGAAATCAAGAAATGAAAGCTTGGGAAAGTAGTGTTGTAAATAAAGTCTTCCAATGGTGCTTGTGGTCCAAAACACTGGCTCAACGGGTCTTTTGGTTTAGGCAGAGGCTTCACCAATACAGATTGGAGGTTGGCTTCAGCCTTCTGGTGTCTCGGCTGTTTTATAGGGAATGGAAAGGAAACCAGGTCACTGATAGAGGCTACTTTTACTGCAGATCGAACATTATAAACTTGGTTTACATGTAACAGCTTGATTTAATACCTCAAGGCAAAGAAATAGTCACTGACCTGCAGTTAGAAAGCACGCCAATAATTATAAACCCTCCGTCTAGATGAAGCGTCATGCCTTGATCCCCTGGCAACAAAAGCCAACAAAAAATTATATATAAATAAAAGGACTACAACTGGGTCTACATCCGTATGATCCATCCCTGATGCAGAAAAAAGATTATGCTATAGAAATCATGGGTTACCTAACATTGTGAGGCTAGGATGTCAAACGAAGTCCTTTTTTTCCCTCAAATTTCCGGATGCACCTATTACTCTCACGGTCGTGTGTACATTCATGATCTACTTAATATAGTGATGGGTGAATTCAAGAGATTGGGAAGGCCATTGGTTTTATGTTAGTCTTAGATATAGATCTGACGGACCTCATGCAAGTTACCGAATCCTTATATGTGATAAACGCCTCAAGTACTAAAGTCTAATAATTCAAGACCAAAATCAAGATCTTCTTATTCTCTATCTCACAATGACATATAGTGTGATTTAATCAAGTTCTCTCTCCTCTAGAACTGCCTGTTTATGTTTTCTTTCGGCCAAATCAACATCTTCTTAACTGATGTATCATGTATAAAACCTCACATTGGTTTTTGTTCTCCATACAACAACTAAACAATAAAATTGCCAAACAACAACAGTAATATCATTACCCAAATTTCTAATATTTCTTGAAACAAACTAATTTGAAACAATATCACCATTATAGCATTAACGGAATCTAAAGTTTCTTAAAAGAGACTTATTCCAGTACTCGTTAACTCCTTATCTGTTTCTTTTTGACCTCATGAAAAGTATCTGCAAAGGCAAAGCAGCAACTATAAGTTTCATCAAGATATAAGATCAACTAACAAGACTCCTACAAGTATTTAAAGTTCCCAGCAAAGAATTCGCTGTTAATTCACAGTGCTGGTTTTTTGTTGTATGCTTGCAGGAAGAACCCTTTTGAACCCTCCACTGGCACTTTGGTCTAATCGACGATGGAAGACATGATGGGTCGGGTCGACATTACACTCTCATGCAACACTACTCCTTATCAGTTTCTTTTCCTACATAAACGGAGATGATTATGAGGCTGCAGGATCAATCATTTCCCCTTCAGCTATGGTAGTCAGACATTACTTTATAACAATATGTGAGAAACTTATGTGTCATGGCATATATTTGCAATGTGGGGATGGTGTGACAATCGTAGGCCATAATTACACGATCTCAATGGTGGCACGGGTACCAGCTTCGGAAAGGTAAATATGAACCTAGCGAGTAGAGGCTTGATGACCTTTCCAACTGGAAGATACATAGTGAATTTATATATGGAAAACCTATCAGAAGAGTCTTGAAACTATCAAGTTGTGTTTTTAGATTCAAATTTAGTTGCAAGTGTTCTTGCCAATGGGGTGAAACCTCATTGGTAACACCACCACGCGACCACATGCGTGGAAACCCCATGACAGTGGCCCCTATTCTTGGGCCAGGCTGGCAGGTTCTAACCTATTTGTACATCAATACGTGCATGATCCTTTTTCCACGACTGCTGTGCCACCTAAGCCTAACCTTCAAATGTCAAGAAAGCAAGATAGTGATCCCGAGTATGATGACTTGATGGCATCTGTTTTGGGGGGGGGGGGGGGGGGGGGGTTCTAAAACCCTATATAAGGAGGGCTAGATTAATTGTTTTTCATACAACAAATCATAAGGTTTTCTAAAACTTTAAAAATCTGTCCCTCTCTCTCTTTTTCGGTCCTAGTGGCCGAAAATTCTCCAACCCTTTTAGGGTTCTTGGTGATTCAATCAAAGCAAGGGAAAAAGAGAATTCGGTTTGTGATCAAGTGCTAGCACGCATACATTCTTGTGTTGTGTGTGCAATCGTAGAGAGGTTTTCTTTAAACCTTTCAATAAAGTTTCTTACTTTGTCTTCATTGAAGGTACATGCTTTCTATCTCTTTTAGTTAATTAATTAACTACATAGATCTATCTTCCGCTGCGTGCTTTGTGATTTAATTTGATAAATTGTTATATAACCCAACAGTGGTATCACGAGCCTACTATGTATGTTTCTTGATTACAAATTAAATCAAAACTTGAAGGGGGGTTAGCGTTATTGTTTTCATAATTTTCGAATATATATATATATATATTTAAATTGATTTTGTAATTTAATTACATTATTTAAATAAGAAACAAATAATATTTATATCTACCAATATATATATATAACAAGATGTTAAATTCATTCTTAAACGAATAAGAACCCTTGGATGAGTTCCAACTTTGATTTATAACCATTAGATCAAATTTAATTATTTCATCTTTATAATATGACGATATTAATACTTTCACTTTATATGATTAGACAAAAAATCCCCTTTAAATCATATCATAAACCATAAATAAATATAAAATATATGTAGAGACGTACACCAACTTTCCTTACTTTATCATGTGTACCATAAACATACATAAATAATAAGAAGAATATAAAATATCTTGCCAATTGAATATGTATATAAACTTGGTATTTTTCTTAATTTATATTTATCTTTATAATATGACGATATTAATACTTTCACTTTATATGATTAGACAAAAAATCCCCTTTAAATCATATCATAAACCGTAAATAAATATAAAATATATGTAGAGACGTACACCAACTTTCCTTACTTTATCATGTGTACCATAAACATACATAAATAATAAGAAGAATATAAAATATCTTGCCAATTGAATATGTATATAAACTTGGTATTTTTCTTAATTTATATTCATTTAGTTTATGAAGAAAAAACGTACTTGTACTTATAAAAATAAAAAAACTACTTAATTTTTTTATGCTTAAAAGTGTAACTTGATTTAAGTTAGTTTTTAAAAGATAAAAGATATGTTTGTTATAATATTAGATTTTAGACCCGTGATAAATACATGGATTTTACAGCATCATTAATATAAGAGTTGTACTTAAAAAGTAATTGAGATATTCAAATGTAAATACTGAAGCTAAATCATATCAAGGCTAGATGGTATAACAGAATTTGTTTTATACAAACTATTCCAGATAAGCAATGTCTTAAATTTAATTACACAATTGACCGACTTCTCATTGATTTCTTGAAAAAATAATTTTATTTTCGATAGCCGTGGTTGTTAAGAACAATAAAAGTAGCAACTGGTTCGTGGGATTTCAATAATTTTGTGTGTTGTGATTTTATTTGTAAGGTTCAATTTATATAAGAAGAATATGTATTCTAAATATAGTTTGATTCAAATTATTAATAACAACAATGATTATCATAATTATCGTATGGTTACAAATACTAATAAAAAACTATATTTTGTTATTAGATAGACATTATGTAATAAAGTATTAATTATAGTTTGATTCAAATTATTAGTAACATCAATAATTATCCTAATTATAATATGATTTTAAAAGATAAAAAGATATATTTGTTATAATATATGTCATGAAAACTTATCATTATCGTAACATTATATTCAACAAAATCAAGTTACACGTCTTCTTATTACTCCCTCCGTCCCAATTTAAATGTCCAAATTTGACTTGGTGAGTTTTTCTTCTCTAACTTTTACCCTAAGTATTTTTGTTCGTGTAATCTAATTCCTAATGAAAGTTATATCAATAAAAAATATATCTAAAGCTCAATCTATCCATATATTTTACATCAAATTATTGTATATCACACACGAAACAATTTGCAGTCAAAGTTGCGAAAGAAAGACTTTTAAAGTCAAATTTGGACATTTAAATTGAGACGGAGAGAGTATTACACAAACACGAATAATTAAATACTTTTTGTTAGCCGATAATCAATAAATATTTGTTATGTCTAAAGAAGTTTATCTAACTTTATAAGTAACTTTTACAGTTAATAGTTAAATTTAAAAGTTATAAAATACATTACCTTATCTATCCCAAGATAAGTATTAGAATCTTATTTTAGTTTGTCATATACCTGCAAAATGCTATAGTGACAGTGTGGTGGTAACGACGTTGGTGATGAGCAGTGTAGGTTACTGATGTAGTGAGGGTAGTATATGTATTTTAGGAATTAACTATTAAGGAATACATGATGTAAATAGATAAGAGAGGTATATTGGTCATTTTGTATATTGTAAAAGTGTTTTAACGTTGGTTTTTGATTTTTATTTAGATGTATAGAATTATAGATATGTTTCTTGTAGAATTTAATTATCACACTAAAAATAAGCATGTTTTATTTATATTTAATTTTACATCGTCATTATACAAAGATATAACACACATGTAAAAAGATATAAAAAAATATTTTCAAATAATAACATCATCTTTTTTAGCAAATACTATAATATTTATATTTAACTTTACACCATTATTATACAACTAAATGACATGTATATTATACTAACTATTTTCAATAAAAAAAACTTTTTAATAATAATATTACTATACTTCAACGTGTATTATATTTAACTATTAAATTAATAATTATATAATTATAAAAATTTCATATACTTATCTCGCGTATTACGCGGAAAAATAATCTAGTTATTTAATATATATGGTTCGAAAATTTCTAGAAAAAAAATTGTTTTTAGGGTTCTTAATCCAAGTTTTGATTAATTACATGTTTATGTGATAAATTGCATGTATTAAATGCGTACCTTTAATTTTTAATTGTTAAAAAGAAGTAAAAATCATGAATTTTTCATGTAAATTATTCATGATTATTACTTAGATATATTGATATGAAATCTTGATCATTAAGGTTAATTATGCTAGATAATTGAATAAATAATTGTGTGACAATGTGATTAAGCTTTGTGAAATTTTCTGTTTGACACCAGTTCACTAAAACGAGCATAACTAATCAACCGTAATGAGTTGGAAGTCTAATTCTTTACAGTAGATGCTTGACTCATAGGGCTACAATTTTCATGTTTTGTGTTAAGCCCAGTTCGGCCTTCTTCAGGGCCAGATTTGGTCGTGAAGCTGCTGGATTTTCCAGATCAGCAACTTGCTTTTTATGGTAGATAATTTGTTATGGAATTTTTGGCTTATGCAATCAAGGCAACTTGATGTATGTGGTCTCTTTCCATATGAAATATGAGCCAAATCGTATACCATAGTGACCAAAATTAGGTTGATTACCTTAATTGTTAAGTTGTATTTTTAGTAAGTTTTAATTTTGCCTTTATTATGAATATTGTGTGCAAAACTGTTTTTGAAAAATATAAACTTGACTAAATTAATATCGAAATAATGATTTTGTTTATAAAATTGGTGCCCTAAAATCAAAAGATACACCGGCTCACCCATTTGAACGAACTCTAAGAGAGGTATAAGTCGGAGTGCGCTAGCCTCCTAAAAGAGCGGGTTTTTAATTGCGTCCATCGCAAACCTTTGCCCTTGCGCTTCTTTGTGAGTTCAAATGGAGCTACCAAGCTCTTTTGTATTTAAAGGCAATAAAAATGAATTTTATAAACATGTTATGTTTAGATGATATGCATGAATCTTCAAAACATAACTTTTTGATCACACATCAAATTGAATGACCCAATAAACTTAAGTCATTTGTCATCCAACTTGTAAAGGACACATGTGACTGTTGTTTTACTCACTAGTACACAGTGGTGAAATGGCAGTTGCATGGCGAATCCCACTCACTGGTACATAGTGGTGGTAAAATTTGCGCGTTCTTGGTTGGACGACTTAAAGCGAGTTAAGCGGTGAGACCTTGACCCGTGGCAAAAGATGGGACGAAACATGTCTACAAATCACTTGATGAATCAAGTTTCATTTGTAGGTCCCATTCTTACTAGGAATTGCACATGTAATGCAATTACTGCTCGCCACTTACCTTTTGAGTGCAATCATTTCTAGCAGATCAACTGATGAAATGGTTGCATGTCAATTGGATCCTAGCCTTAATGAAATTAATTTTTAATTCTATAAACATTGGGTAATTAATTTCTTAAGGACTTATTATCGAAAATACTGATTTTTGAACTTAATTTGTTTTGTAGATGGCAATGAATCCCTCCACAAACACCAATGCTTTTCGGAAAATGTTTGAAAGAGAAAAGCTTAATGGATCAAATTTCAATGACTGGTATCGTCAACTACAAATTGTTCTGCGAGTTGTAGAACGCTCGGATGTCATTGAAAGGCAATGGCCAAACGAATCGGCTGTTACAGCTTCAACAGCTCAAAAAGCTGAATATAGAATTCAGCACACTAGTTTCAATGAAGTTTGTTGTTTGATGCTTGCGAGCATGTCTCCTGAGCTACAGAAACAATTCGAACTTTACACTCCATATGATATGATCAGAGAACTTAAATCCTTGTATAAAAAACAAGCTGGAGTGGAACTTTTCGACCTCGTCGTGGAACTCCATGACATGAAACTTGAATCTGGTAAGTCGGTGTGTAGTTATGTGCTCAAAATGAAGAGCATTTTTGACAAAATGGAATCGATGGAGTATGCTTATCATAAGGATGTAAAAGTTGGCATGATTCTCAAATTCCTTCCTAAGGAATTTGAGGGATTTGTGCAAAACTATAACATACATTCTATGAAAAAGAGTGTCCCTGAACTCCATGCTATGCTCATTGAATATGAGAAGACGATTCCAAAGAAGGCCAATGACCCAAATGTTCTTATGATCAAGGGGGGTCGGATCCAGAAAGCTAAGAAATCGCACCAAGCTAAAGGGAAGTGATATGTCTCAATTTATACGTGTTTTCCTCGTACAATTTGGACGTTTTAGACACGTTGGATAGCCGTTATTAAATGTTTTGTGGTGCTTTATGGTATTTGCTAGTGATTTCAGGTCTAAAGCAAGTTTATCGCTCACAAATGGTAGAAAATGACTAAAAAAAAGGGTCCATATGCACTAACGGATGAGTGTCGATGAAGAAGAAGCTGAAAAGCCAACTTCAGGCCAACCTAGCGGCGCTAGCTTTTTGGCTAGCGGCGCGAGCCACTGAACTAAGTCCAGTAGCGGCGCGAGTAAAGTCCCTAGCGGCGCGAGTTTTGCTGTTCGTTGATCAGAATTGCTCATAAACGCTCCTAGCGACGCGAAGAAAGTCCCTAGCGGTGCGAGATCGATCTGACATCACCATTTTCTCTGTCTTGGGGTATAAATACTATCCACCATTCCACCCAAACCCGAGTCTTGGACACTAGAGCACACACACTTTGTTTCCAGCCGATTTTCAAGGGTTTTTCACTACTCCAACATCATTTGAAGACTTGAAGATTAATCTTGGCTATTGTTACTCATTGTAGCTCGATTGTAACCTCGATTTGGATTTGTTCTCTATATTTGGTACATTATGTCTTCCTTTTTATTTGAATCTTTAGCTCTTTTTACTATGAGTAGCTAAATCTTTATACATCTATGGAGATGAAGTGAAACAATTAGTCATGGTTGCATAATATTTTGAATTCAAGTTGGTTTTACTTAACATTTTGTCAAGATCTTAACGAAGTGATTTCTTCTACTTAAATTTGTGTTCTAGTTGAATGCAAGTACTAAATTTGTGTTCTAGTACCAAATTTGTCAAGTTGGTACTAGTTGAATGCAAGTATTATTTTAGTTGTTTGTCTATGAACAACTTTTGCTAGGTCATGGTATAATAGTAAATAATACAAGTTTAATAGAAATTACTTTGTTAAGTGGATTTAACGGTTGGTGGTACCACGTTTCTTTCACAAAGATAAAATTGTTATTTAAATAATCAAGCGAACTAGTTAGTTCAAGGAATTGTAATAGGGTTGGTAGTACCACTTGTTGCAAGAAATTGAGTTGATTAGGTGATTGAGTAGATTTTACAAACGTAGGGCACCTGTTTGTGTTTTTGACTTGTCACGATTATTATCACCAACATTATTGAATTTTGAGCTTAAACCATATGCAACCTAGACTTCTTGTGGAGCGGATTCGACATAGATGGCTTTTTAATTATTGTTTACACTAAAACCATATTCGATTAATTCTTCGGAATTACTAATTTGTTTTAATTTCCGCAAACTAACTTTTTTAAACGCAAAGTGACAATTCGGTCACAAACCAAACTTTCTCTTGATTTACATTTTTACAACCTTAAGTACAACATTCAGTCCTTGTGTTCGATCTTGGTCTTACCAATTAACTATATTACATACGAACGGGTACACTGCCCGTAAGTGTGTGGTATACAGTAAGCGGTAGATCTTGTTATAAATTATTAAACTCGATTTCACACATCAGGAAGTTTGATGGTAAAGGCAAGGGTAAGCAAATTGGGAATCCTTCCAAACCAAAGAAAACTCCCCCGGCTAAGAAAGAGCATCTGGCTAAAGACCAGACCTGTCATCATTGTAATGAAGTCGGGCACTGGAAGAGGAACTGTCCCAAGTATCTTGCCGAGTTGAATGTGAAGAAGAAGCAAGCTAGCGGCGCTAGTACTTCAGGTATCTTCACCATTGAATTATTTTCCTTAACTAATCGTAAATTGTGGGTTTATGACACTGGCTGTGGAACTCATATCTGTAATGAATTACAGGCACTTAGGAAAAGGAGGAAACTCAAGCCCGGAGCTTTGCAGTTGGTCGTAGGCAATGGTCTACCAGCACCTGTTGAAGCTATTGGAGAATATCATTTAGTTCTTCCTTCCGGTTTAATTATTGTTTTAGACAACTGTCATTATGCACCATCTATTACTAGAGGTGTCGTTTCAGTTTCTTTGTTGAAAGACAACGGATTCATTAATGTTTTTAATAATATTGGTATTTCAGTTTCTAAAAATAATGTTCATTATTTTGATGCTATTGCTTATGATGGTATTTATGAAATTGATATGCGTGGTTGTGATTCAAATAATTCAATGTATAATGTTAGCAAAAGAGCCAAGACTGACTTGGACTCTACCTATCTTTGGCACTGTTGTCTTGCACACATTGGAAAAAATCACATTGAAAGACTTCAACGTGAAGGGATCTTAAAATTAAATGATAAATCATTTGATAAATGCGAGTCATGTGTTTCCGGCAAGATGATAAGAAAACCCTTTAAGCATATGCCGAAAAGGGCTAAAGATCTTCTTGGACTCATTCATACCGATGTTTGCGGCCCATTTAGACATGTGTCAAGGAAAGGAGTTAGCTACTTCATAACTTTTACGGATGATTTCAGTCGTTATGGTTTTGTTTACTTGCTTAAACATAAACATGAAGTGTTTGAACATTCAAAGAGTTTAAAAATGAAGTAGAAAATCAACTCGGTAAAACCATCAAGATTCTTCGTTCGGATCGAGGTGATGAATACTTAAGCCAAGAATTTAAGGATTATCTAAAAGCGTGTGGAATTGACCAACAACTTACTCCTCCATACACTCCTCAACATAATAGAGTGTCTGAAAGGAGAAATCGAACCTTGCTAGACATGGTGAGATCTATGATGACCCTTACGACTCTCCCATTTTCATTTTGGGATTATGCTCTTCAGACTGCTGTACGCATTCTCAATATGGTTCCAACCAAGAAGGTTGACAAGACACCATATGAATTATGGCATGGAAATGTCCCTAATTTGTCTTACTTAAGAGTCTGGGGATGTGAGGCACTTGTGAAGCGTGATACGCCTGAAAAACTTGAACCCAGAACTACTAAGTGCATCTTTGTCGGATACCCTAAGGAAACGATGGGTTACGATTAAGGCTAGCAATTTTGACACGGAACCTGTTAACACGACACGACCTGTTCTTAACAGGTTTCGTGTTTGACCTTAACAGGTTTCGTGTCTTAACATGTCCGGACCTATTAAGACCTGTTAAGATTCGTGTCTGATGTGACTAATTTATACCCATTATCCACATCATTATTGGCCATTTATTTATATGTTTTAAGTCTACTTTGTGTGCATTTGGCGCGTTTATGGTGTTTGTTAGTAGTTTCAGGCGCTTAGCAGGTTACATAGTCATTTGGCTCACATTTGGAAGACTATTGACTAATACAATAATTCATGAAGTCGAGAGTTGATTTATGCAAAAGAAATGATGAAAGTGGCGAGTTGAAAGTTGAAAACGAAGTTGTCGAAGCCTTTGTGCCCACTGCGCCGCAGTGGTTATTCATGCACGAGTGACTTTTGTCCAGTGAGTTTTGGCTGCGCAGCAGTGGTCGTAATCGAGGATCACTGCGCCGCAGTGATCAAGCAAGTCAATAGAGACAAGTCGTAGGGCACGACTGCGCCGCAGTGGTGGGTGTGTACGAGCCCACTGCGCCGCAGTCACCCATTTTGCACGCGAAGATTTGGCAGAGATATGTGGCTGCGACGCAGTGGAGGCCTTCACATGACCACTGCGCCGCAGTGGGAGGCTGGTCAACAAAAGTCAACGGCCGACTTAAAGCCTTATTTTTCAAGAGGTATAAATATAAACCCTAGGCACGAATTTCGAGGTATTCAAACTCTTTCTAGGAGCTGCTCTATCAGGATTCTTCCTTCTCCAATCAAGTGTTTCACTTAGGCGGACTCATTGAAGATATTACGGGCACCCATCTAGATCGTATCTACATTATTGCCTTGCAAATTATTTTCTTCAAACAATTGGTACTTCATGTTTCTTTTTCGTTTCTTTGATTATTGTGAATTGATCATGAGTGGCTAACTGTTTAATCATCCACCTTGATGAAACTAGACGGATAATGTGATTGCTATATTTTTAATTTAAAAGGGTTTATTTAATTATCGTTGTTCCGTGATCTTGATGGTTTTAATTCTTTTCATTTAATTAAAATCGATATTGGTTGCATATGATTCTTCGTTGGTGGTACCAGTCGAATGTGTATGTGATTTTAAAACGGTTACTTGTCTATAAGTAATTATCACTAGTTCATGGTATGATAGTGAATATCATTTTAAGTAAAGATTAAATTTGTCAACTTAATTGATATCGGTTGGTGGTACCACGTTATTGTCACAGAGGTTCAATTGATAATTTGATAAGTAGATAAAAACTGATTGTTAGAAGAATTGTCTTGGTCTTGGTGGTACCGGCTTGGGTAATTCAACTAGTAGTCAGGTGGTTCGATAAATTATTCATGGATGGTGGTACCACGTGAATAGTTTAATCTTGTCACGACTACCTTTCAAACTCTTAAGAATTTGTTCCTCATCAAATGCAATCACATTTGAAGTCAAGGGAAGTCAAGGTGGATGACTTTTAATTATTTTGTCTGAATCTTTCTTTAATTTTATGCAATCAATTGGCAAATCTATTTGTTTAATTGTCAAAGGGAATTTCGAGCAACACCTGTTTTCCAAACCATTTAACAAGCAACTAATCATTTCACAGTCCCTGAGAACGAACTCAGACTTACCTCTTTGCTATATTACAAACGATCGGGTCTACTGCCCGTGAGTGCGTAGTAGTTAGTTCTTTAGTAGTTTTAGTTTACAAATATTAAAGCTCGATTTGGCACATCAGTGTCTTAACAGATCCGGACCTATTAAGACATGTTAAGATTATACATATATATAAAATACCAAGAATTGATATTATGATTTGATATATGATTTTTATAAGGTAAGATGTTTATGAACTTTTGTAATGTAAGGATTATTGTCGCTATAAAATAGTTGAGATTTGTAAAAGTTTTTGTATCCTTAAGTTTTTTTTTTCAATATTAGTCAAGAATTCTATAAAATACATGTTAACAGGTTCCTTAACAGGTCTTAACAGGTGCGCCTGTTAATTTTCGTGTCGTGTTCGTGTTTGAAAAAAATGACACGATTAGTTAACAGGTTGTGTTCGTGTTTGACCTTAACAGATTCGTGTCTTAACAGGTCCGTGTCTTAACAGGTTTCGTGTGACCTGTTATGCCAGCCTTAGTTACGATTTCTATGATCCCGTCAAAAACACTGTTCGCGTTGCTCGATATGCTGAATTCTTTGAAAAGAAATTAGCTCAAGAGAACAGTGGGAGGGTTGTAGATATTGATGAGACTCAAGAGGAAGATGTGTCACCTTCTGAAACTCCTAGCAATCATCAACTTAGGGGGGGGGGGGTGGAATGTTCAAAGTGATGAACCTCAAGTCGATGATAATGAAGCGATTCCACTTCGTAGGTCCGAAAGGACAAGACGTTCTACTGACAGACTATGTCTGATGGTAGAAGAAGACGTTTTAGGAGATCTCGATGAGCCTCCAAATTTCAAAGCTGCATTTTCAGATCCGGAATCTGACAAATGGCTTGAAGCTACGAAGGTGAAAATGAAATCCATGAAAGACAATCAAGTCTGGAGTTTGGTTGATCTTCCACAAAAGGCTCAAACTGTTGGGTGTAAGTGGATCTTCAAAAAGAAGATGGGCATGGATGGAAATATACACACCTATAAAGCTCGTGTCGTGGCGAAAGGTTATACTCAACGTTTCGGTGTTGACTATGATGAGACATTTTCTCTAGTTGCGGACATTAGAGCTATTAGGATTCTCTTAGCCATAGCTGCGTGCTATGACTTTAAGATATGGCAAATGGATGTTAAGATTTCCTTCTTAAATGGTTACTTGGATGAAGAAGTCTATATGGATCAACCTGAAGGTTTTATTGATCCAAAACATCCCAACAAAGTATGCAAGCTTCAGAGGTCCATTTATGGACTAAAGCAAGCATCAAGAAGTTGGAATAAGCGGTTTGATGAAGAAATCAAAAAGTTTGGTTTTATTCAAAATCCCGATGAGCCATGTGTATATCGCAAAGCTAGTGGGAGTTATGTTACTTTCCTTGTCTTGTATGTTGATGACATATTGATCATAGGAAAACACATTCAAATGTTGCAAGATGTTAAATCCCATCTTGGAAAGTGTTTTGCCATGAAAGATTTAGGAGAAGCGACATTTATTCTTGGAATCAAGATCTACCGAGATAGATCAAAGAGATTAATTGGACTAAGTCAAAGTGCTTATATTGATAAGGTCTTGAAGCGATTTAAGATGGAGAATTCTAAGCGTGGGTCTGTACCTATGCAAGAAGGACTTAGTTTATCTGTCAAACAGGGTGCTACTACACCTAATGAGGTGGAGCGTATGCGTAGAGTCCCTTATGCTTCGGCTGTAGGATCTATTATGTATGCAGTTAGATGCACTAGACCCGATGTGGCGTTCGCGCAAAACATCGTTAGCCGATATCAACATAATCCAGGTAAAAGCCATTGGACTGCTGTTAAAAACATTCTGAAGTACCTACGAGCTACTAAAGATATGTTTTTGGTGTATGGAGGAAATCCAGACTTAGAGCTCAAAGTGACCAGATACTGTGATGCTGGATTTCAAACTGATAAAGATGACACGAAGTCTCAATCATGATTCGTCTTCGTTCTTGATGTGCGAAATCTAGCTTTAAATTTATAAACACGATTTACCGAAAGACTGACTACTACACACTCACAGGCAGTGTACCTGATCACATGCAGTATAGTGAAAACTGGTAAGCCGAGATCGTTCGCAAGGACTTAAACAAGCATTTGTAAACATTAAATGATTTAAGTAAATTAAGGGGGTTTTGTGGCCGAGTTGTCACGTTGCAAGTAGTTAGTTTGAAAAGTCAGTAATCCCGAAGGATTAATCGAAAGAGAAGTTTGTTGTTGAAAACAATAATTTAAAGGTCACCCATCTTGATTTCGCTCGACAAAGTTTTAAGATTGCACGTTTGATGAAGTTCAAATTCAATTTAGTGATTAAATGACCGAGACTCAAATTAATCGCCAACCCCGTACCCGTCAAGTTAACAACTTATTCGACTCTCTTGTATAAACTAGTTTCATTATTAAGACCGGTACCCCGAGACGCCTTTTTATAAAAACTCTAGTTTAACAATGGTTTTGGTCATTTCAGATAACAATTTTGCCTATTGATTGTACCCAACTATCAACCCGTTAATTCTTATCAAATATTAATTACCCTCTACCGTACCCGTCATAGAACCAATTGCTTCTAACCAAGCAATCAAAATAACTTATACCCAAATCCAAATCGTCACTAAGCAATGAATACAAATTATCCGCAATCAATAATTGAATAACAAAGAATTAATAGATTAAGATCACGACAAAACGTTAAATCAAATCACTTGAATGAATAAATATTGTGCAATCCTCACATAATGTCTTACTCCATCAAGATGGATGAAAAGGCGATTAGCCACTCATATTAAAATATGAATAACAAATCAAATATGGAAAATTCATCGTTACCGAATACAAGGAATTGAAAACGAATAACGGAATTGATCCAATCGAGCTTGAGATCCTTCAAAATGGTTGAATACAAGAAAAACCTTCAAGACTTGCTTGGAATTCGACTGGAAGTAAAAGTTAGGGTTTCAGAATAATGAAAAATGCTTTATACATGTTTCCAAAAATTTGCAGATTCGACACTCATTGCGGCGCAACAGCTAGTTGCTGCGCAATGAGGTTTGACTTTCATGTTGATTTTGACTTTCATTGACTTTGTACGTGCTGAAAACTTGAGGCATTGCGGCGCAATGGACCTCATTGCGGGGCAACTAGATTTTCTGAGAATTCTGTTGCGGCGCAACATGTGATTGCGGCGCAATGGCCGTTGACTTTTGTTGACCTTCTTATTTCTTCATCCAAACGTTTCAGAATTCATCCGTTAGCAATCGTTTAAGCTCCAAAAAGTCATTTTCTCCAGATTTACGCTTACATACCTGTCAGTCACCTGTAACACTAACAAATACCATAAACGCAACAATTGTATACAAAAACGACTCAACAAACATGCTAACTTAACAATATACATCGTGGGAAATGGGTATAAAATACGACATATCAGTTCTTATCGGAGGTGCTGTGGACTGGAAAAGCAAGAAGCAAACCACAATTGCCATGTCTGCAACAGAATCTGAGTACATTGCCGCCTCATAAGCGGCAATGGAAGCAGTCTGGATAAGGAAGTTCATTAGCGGGCTTGACCTGATCCCCTCGAGTGACTTACCCACTGATATGTACTGTGATAATATTGGTGCATTAATCATTGCCAACGAACCCGGAGTTCAGAAAGGTGCCAGACATTTCGCTAGACGATATCACTATGTTTGTGAGCAGATCGAACTAGGGGAGATCAAATTACTCAAAGTTCACACAGATTTTAACTTAGCTGATCCTTTCACAAAATCTTTGTCTAGGCCCAAGCTTGAAAGGCATGCCGAGGGCATATGACTTATATTAGCTAGTTATTTCATGTAAATCTGTTGTTTCGGTATTTGAATAAGGGATGTTAAACAATTTATATTTTCCATAATGAAATAAAGTATTTGATATGTTTGATTTCATTTAATATTAAATTGTGTCCTATATTTGCATGTTTAATCCTTGAATATTTTATTAAATATTCTAAATTGTCCATTGTCGATTAATTATATGGGAATATAATTAAACTAAGACAAATATGAGCGATTGGTTACATTCTTGGAATATGTAATGGATGGTCCCACCAAACTCACATGATATCCATAGTTGATGCATATCGGACTACCCCACTAACGAACTTATCACTTTATGGATCAGCGTCATTAAGTGAAATTCGTAAATGGTTACTTTATCTATCCTTAGACTTGAGATATAAGCAGGTCAGCATGTATGAATTGCACTTACTCGATATAGTTCTAACTTTCCTGAATAAGGGAGTACATAAAGGGCTATTTTCAGACTGTGTAGTGAAATATGATGAGTGACACTTGTAGTCAATACAGGATTTGTTCCTTCAACTTGAAAGTTGAAGTATGATACCATTTGGCGCCCTCATTAGACTAATTAAGATGTTTGCATGGCCGTGCCCAAATAAATCCAGATTTTTCTCGATTATATTTGGTAATCATTAATTAGTTATGTAATGAGAAACATAATCGTTAAATTATGAAATGACATGGATCCATATTCATATTTAACAAGGTATCTGAACAAAGGGATAATAAATGCCTTAACCATTTAAATATACTTTAAGAAACTATACTTAAATATTTCTGGGAGCATTGGCGTGTTGCTATACGCTAACCAATGTTATTACCTTCACTTATTACGAGCTCAAGTGGGAGCTATTAGTATATGATCACGTAAAATGAACATATGTCCAGAAATGATTTAAGTCTACGGGGTCACACGTCTCAACACAAATGTAATCATGATTAATTAATATATTCAATGTAATTTATTAATTAATTAGATCACGAAAATCTAACGGTCGTCCGTTAAAATGTTAATAGTTAACGGTACTTAACTGACGTACTTAACGGAGGAGAGATTTGTAATTAAGAAAACAATTAGGAAACCCTCTAGAATGTTCTGGGGGGGGGGGGGGGGGGAATGGAGGGTTTGAAAACCCTAAACTTGGTGAGTAAGTTTCCTACTCCTATATAAGGAGGGCTAGGTTAATTGTTTTTCATACAACAAATCATAAGGTTTTCTAAAACCCTAAAACTCTCTCCCTCTCTCTCTTTTTCGGTCCTAGTGGCCGAAAGTTCTCAAACCCTTTTAGGGTTCTTGGTGATTCGATCAAAGCAAGGGAAAAGGAGAATTCGGTTCGTGATCAAGTGCTAGCACGCATACATTCTAGTGTTGTGTGTGTAATCGTAGAGAGGTTTTTCTTTAAGCCTTTCAATAAAGATTCTTACTTTGTCTTCATTAAAGGTACATACTTTCTATCTCTTTTGGTTAATTAATTAACTACATAGATCTATCTTTCGCTGCGTGCTTTGTGATTTAATTTGATAAATTGTTATATAACCCAACAACTACAAATTCTTTTATGCAACAAATTAATTTATCTAAGAAACAAAATTAAGTTGTTAGAAACCATTTTAGAAAATGGACAGTGTCATGGCTGATTTTGTCCCATACAGCTTTATCTCCAACGAATTAAAGGGCATTGACATATATATATTCTTCTGATTATATGAAATATGTAGCGTACTCATCTTTGTGATTCTATTGGATTCTGATCACCAGATCACCTGATGAATGAGTAATTGTGATAATATTTACGAGTAGTTTTGAATCATATGATGTAAAAGGCTGGGCTGTGAAAATAGAGTGGGGACTTTCAAGCAGAACCATATAGCTGAAAATATTTCATTTGACCCATTTGTCGCAAAGTATAACGTTAGCTTATTTACTACGAGAAGTAAACTGGACAAAACTAAACTTACCCATTGTACCAGAAGCGTCACGACCTCCATGGAAGGTGGCGTGAGCATTAGACCATGAGCCACCTTTTAATTAACAATCGTTGACGAGGTGCGGGATGTGATGCAGCAAGTCAACATAGTTCAAAAAATCTCATTTTTAATGAGTTGAAATTATTTTTTTTTTAATTTCTCATTTTCAAGAAATGGAATTGGTTTTCTATCTATTGAGAATAAAAAGCCAACATGTAGCAATCACGTGTGTCAATCATCTCGTCATTCAAAACGGGCCATAATTAATAAATCGCATTAGTTTAATCCAAAGCAATTATCATACTTTTTCCTCATATAACAGTAATTTTACTAATTTCATAATCGATAGAAAAATACTATAAAACCTTTTGAAAGACAACATATTCATCTAGATGCTAATAATTAATTAGAATGCTATTTAAAAGTGGCAGTTTCATAAAAGTTTCTCAATGAGATCCATAACCAAATATGGACCATAAGGAACTTTATTTTGCTACTTCTATCCATGACAACATTTTAGAGAATACATAAAAATCTTAAGCCTTATAGTAGTATTGGTTTTATTCCCTTTAAAATGACTATAACACTTGACTTGGGATATGAACTAACTACTTATTATAAGGCAGAAGGTAAGTTGACCTAAAAAAAGGGTATCCCGACTAGGACAAGTCGCCGCGGAAAGTCTAATAAGACAAGTCACATTGAATGTCGTAGTCAACAGTAACAGTCGACAGACTGTTTTGTCTTATTCGACTTTCCGCGGCGGCCGCGGAAAGTCGAATAAGACAAAGCAGTCTGTCAACTATCATAGTCAACAGGAAATGTCGATGTCGCCGCGGATAGTCCCATAAAGACAAAACAATACTGCAGATCAAACAGTGTATTTTCAGTATATAAAGACTTCTTCCCTTTCATTTTCAACATTCGCTTTCGTTTTCGTTTTCATTTTCAGTATATAAAGGCTTATTGAAAACCACATTCGCTTTCGTTTCAGAATACATTAATATAAAAAGTTACAACATTCGCTTCTTCCTGCAAGTCTTGATCTTCAGGTATGTATCTATCTTATAATATAAATGTTTATATATAGTATAAATGGTTTCATTTTACAAAATATATCCGTACATACACTTATAATATAAATGTTTATATATAGTATAAAACTATTAATAATACATATCTATATTATTAGTAATATATTTCCATACTCTTTTCTACCTTTATATATCTATCTTACGTAAACATGTATCTATCTTACGTAAAAATATATATATATATATATATATTATGGATATAGATATAAATATTATGTCTAGCCAACTAGCTACACCAACTCATTAAAAAACATCCCTTTTAAGTTAAATACTTTTGAATAACAATAAATCGAATTTATGTTTACTTTGTTGTATTTTCGATCTTTATTATAATGGAGTCATTTTTTACTTCGCTTCCAGCCAAAATATGATTAATGTTACCTGTAAATCGAAATTGTTTTGTTTTTATTTCAATCCTAGTCATTATGGAGCCAATTTACATATGATGTACTAATTTTCATTTATGAATGATTGTTTTTTCAATTAAATTAAATCAATCAGTTATGTTGGTGGTTTTTTTTAATAAATGACGATAGTAAATCATTAACGATAGTTATATTAAAATATGAAAAATCAATTGTGAATCATTGTGTATTTTGGACTTAATGTAAACAAAGCAAGAGTTGAAGGGTATCCCGACTAAAATAGATGTTGACTTGTTTTACTTGAATTGTTTCAGATGGATAGTTTGGAGGATATTTGGGCAGACCCAGAAAACGCACGTATTGAAGTGTCGGATGATGTGTTTGAGAGCCCTGATGTGGACGGGGAATTTGACTGCGAAGCTGGAGACTTAGAAACCGAGGAGGTGTTCGCTTCTGTCGAAGAACTGACGGAGTGGGCTCAAAGAACAGCAATGGGGTTGGGTTATGTTCTAGTCATACGGCGGTCGAACAAAAACAAGTTAAAGGTGGTCAATAAAGTGACACTAATAAGTCACCACGGTGGACAACCCGATAAGAGGTCACTTGGGCCACCCAAACGGACCAATAAGATAGGTTGTCCCTTTACTTTGGAAGGTCGGCCCGGGTATGATGGTGGTTAGAGGGTAACTGTAAAGGACTGGAGACACAATCATCATCCAACTACCGATCTGCATGGGAATGCATACGCGAGACGGATGACGGATGAAGAAAAGGAATATGTGGGAAACCAATCGGATCGCGGTTTGTACCCACGTCAGATCCTGGTAAACCTCAAACTTGAATTTTCGGGAAACCTGACTCGAAGAGGAGACATTAAAAACTTTCTAAAATCGAGACGGAGGTCGGGCCAAGAAGGGCGTACTCCAATGCAGGTACAAACATCAAATTAGTGATTATGTACTACGTTGTTGGAAGTGACATATTTACTATATCTTGTTCACTTTTCGCAGGTTATGTTCTCACTGCTGCAGGAGAAAAATTACTTTTACCAGTTTACTACAAATAGTAAAAATGGACGGTTGGAGAACCTCTTTTTCATGCATCCAACATCAATGACCCTATGGCGCGCATTTCCCTGGGTAATTGAAATAGACTCCACGTATAAAACCAACATATACAACATGCCGCTAGTTGAGATTGTGGGCGTGACTTCAACGGGTAAGACCTTCAGTTTAGCATATGCGTTTATCGTAAACGAGCAGAAGGTGAATTATCAATGGGTGTTACAATGTCTCAAGTCCACCCTTGTTGAAGGCTTTGTCGTTCGTGTCGTTCTAACTGACAGGGAGCTGGCCCTGATGAGAGCATTGAAGGTTGTTATGCCGGGAGCGAAACATCTGTTGTGTAGGTTCCACATATGGCAAAACATATCCAAACACTGCGAACCGACATTGCGGCTGAAAAAAGTTGACATTGAACGGCTTAACTGTCACACCCCACCTTAGGCGGAATCGTAGGATATGACGAAAAGATATAGCAATAGCACATGGACTTTATAATAGAGTCATAGTAAATGAAATCAAAATAAATGTAATTCCCACAAGCGGGATAAGTCTAGGCAACACGCTTCAAATATCAAAAGATGTAACAAATAGCAAATAGAGTTCAATGATTAAATGCAACTAGGAGTCCATGAAGGATCTCTTTATTAGTCTTCCTAAAGGCCTTATGCTCAATCTCCTTAAGCATTGTTATTACCTGAAAATGAATGCTCGAAAATGTCAACATAATGTTGGTGAGTTCATAGGTTTAAAGTAATACAAATGAATTTGTTGTCCATGATATATATGAGGTTTGGACAATAGTGTAAATATAAACATGTAGCAGCTTGTATGCAATCCAAATACTGATCAATGCCATCATAGTTATCCAACAACACAATCCCCATCACTCCTGCCAACAACTCAATCATGCTTTAAATACCAACAACTACCAGTTAGAGTATAAAGTTGGTCGATAGTTTTCCAATAGTCTTCAATAGATATCAAAAGACATCTATTGCATCAAAGAAATCAATACAAGCAAGCTAGCATACACATTTCATAATTACACGTATTTGTCCATGAAAACAAACAAGTTTTGACACAGCTAGTAAAGAAATGAAAAGTGTTTTGAGCATCATTTTCCCCTAAATAAATAAAATAAAAAGGGGCCACGAAACTCACCTCAACAAGCAAACAGTTGTGCAAAGTCCAGAAAGGTCACTAGAATCTACACAACATATATATGAACAAGTTACAATTATGGACATGGGAATAACCGTCCATTGTAACCCGTATTTGATGAAATACACATATGGCTACTTTAAAAATATTCATAAAATGATTTGTCATATTTTATTAAGTTACAAGTCATATAACTTAATATAGAGTATTTGTCTTGATGATTTATGATTAAATTCTACAAACTCATATTCACTGGAATTTTCGGTAACTTTACCAATTTTTATTCTGGATCACCCGAACTAACCAAGTCCTTAAATTTTTACCATAGTAACTTTTATGTGTTATATACTTAAATGAATTTTTACAGAATTTATTTTGTACTTGAACTATTTTTAAAAGTTCGATAATTACAGACTAGTTAATAAATTCACTGTTTGCGCGCATAAAAGTTTTATAAAAGTTAAGGGCCTTCGAAGCTTCAAAAAAAAAATCCAAATTTTTACTGTACACTCTTAACATCTTAAAAATGTTTCTGAAAAAAAATAATCTTCCAGTTCATAAAATCGACCAAGATATGACATATTTGAAGTCGACCTAAATCTGTTCTGAAAACTCAGCTTTGCGCAGTTTTGTTATAAAATTCATTTGACAACCTTAAACTTCATATTTTGACACGAAACCACTTCCACCAGAAAGTAGACTTCCTGAAATTAATTTTAGACACCAAAAACGTGACTTAACCATCTTCCATGACCAAGATACGACCTTTCAAAGTTAACAAACAGAATCTGTCCAGATTCTAAAATAACTCAAACTTACTGTTTTAAAGACTACTACAACTAATATACATATATAAACTTTCAAATCTTTCCAACACCTATTTACATCTGTTATTATGATTTCCATGCCTTCATAATTGGATTTCTTTAATTACATTAATTATTATGATACAATAAATACGTAGAGTTTTAACATTAATATGATTTATACTTCAAGCTTTTGATTTAACCCTAAAAAAACTTTAATTCATTATTATAAATTTGCCATAATATGTATTCATCAAATAGGCTACTTATAAACAAAAGATATAAAAAAAAATATAGTTATATATATGAAAAGAAAAGATAAGTAATTTACCCCAAGATTGATGATCACTCCTTAGAAACCTTGACAAATATAAAATATAATACTATAAGAATTTTTTATTATCTATAGATTTTATATCACCAAAACCTTTAGAATAATGTCTTGGCTAATTCTTTAATTAAATAAAAAAAATTATGAATTCAAGTTAGAGACTATAATAAATTAGCGGTTTTGGTGATGGGTGTCACATTAACGTCTGGTGGAAAAGAGTCTATCAATCTCAAATTCTTGACGAGTTTAACTCTTACAAGAAGGAGTTAAAGAATAATCTGGCAGCTTTCCCTAGCGTATACAAGTACCTGAACGATAATTGGTTGTCCTCGTACCGAGAGTATTTTGTGTCATGTTGGATCGATGAACACCTCAACTATCAGAACCACACCACAAACAGAGTCGAGGCCGAGCACCACCTGCTGAAGGAAGAGTTGAGGGGGAAATGCACGTTTACTAGAATCCTGCAATGTGTTGATTCTGTCCTTATCGGTCAAGAGACCGAAATAAGGGGGCAACTAGAGTACAGCAAGGGAACCTTGTTGTATAAACATAACTACAACTGTATGAAGGCCCTGTTGGGAGAGGTTTCACATAAAGCTTTGGACATCATGGCTGGTGAAATCGTACGCTTAGACAAACAACTTCAAAGATAGTTGAAAAAATGCGGGTGCAAGGGTAATGATCAGAAATCTATAAAAAATCCTAAAAATTAAAGCGGGTGCAAGAGTAACACATCCTAAAAAATCAAAAATCCTAACAAAAAATCTTAAAAAATGCGGGTGCAAGGGTAACACATCAATTTACAATACTAATAATCCTAACAAATCTATAAAAAATCAAACATAAACATATACCAAAACTATAAAAAAAAACAAATTAAAGGAAACAAAAAAGGGTAATGATCAGAAAATACATACCAAAAATTGGCGTACGCCGGAAAATTTGACGACGGCCAGTTTTGAAGATAGGGTTTTGGTTTGAGATTTGTTTGGTATTTAAAAGAGAGGTGGAGATGGTGGTAAGCAAAGTCGCCGCGAAAAGTTGGCCGGAATTAATGAAGAATATGGGGTGAATTTTTGATTTTTGAGAGGGTTTTGGGGTTTTTTTTGGGTGGGAGTCGACAGAAAAATGGGGCAAAGGAAGAAAGAAAGAGGTGAAGTGATAAGGGGAGGCAACGGACGGTCTAATTCAAATCGCGGTTTTCGAGATTACTTTCCCCGGCGATGTCGCCGCGGAAAGTCTCGTCAAAGTCAGTGTAATTAATGCTGGTTGTTGGCTGCCAGTTTTGTCCTATTCGACTTTCCGCGGCAACATCGCCGGGGAAAGTGATGGTTCGGATTACACTTTATTCTCTGGTGGGGGTACGTGTTTCGTATTATAAAAGATATGATAGAACGAAAGTATGTGTTCAGAATAAAAGCAAGAACCACAAAACATATACACCTTTTCTCTTATGATGATTTGGATATGGTCGACGTTGAGGCTATAATTTTATAATTGCGAGCATATAAAGGCATTAAAATATAACCAGAACATATCTAGCTTGCCATACATGTAACTTGCTAACTGTACAACAGATACGTAGGTAGCCCATTGTGATTACTACTCACATTATGACATTAACCCGTGTTTCAAAATAGGAAGGCTCTAAAATGGACATAAGCATTTCAAAAATCCTAACCTTATCAAGTTATTATAGCTAATCAATCAATTGAAATATCAAAAGCAAATTACTCACTAGAAAAAATCACTTTATTAGTGTAGTGAGAGATATAATTTCTTCATCATATTTTCCCTCAACTGATACTTGAACTTTAAAGGAGTATAGATTTGACTCAATGAGAGATGGAATGTGACTAAATAAAGAAACATGTGTTTTGTTTAAATATAAATTAGCTTTAAATTAGAATTAAATTTAAAATATACTCTCTTCATTCCACTAAGGGGTGTTTGGCCTAGCTTTTTTTTACAAGGCTTAATGGCTTTTTTGAGTACGTTGAAGAATAATCATGAAAATTTCATCAAATATTATATAATACAAAAAAAAATATTAATGGTTAAAGTTCGTAAATTTGACTTTGAAAATTTTAAAAGTGGACAAGTCTAGTGGAAAAGGTAATAATTTAGTATCCATCCCGACCTTGACACATCCATTTTCATTTTCATAAAAGAAAATTTCACTATAAAAAAATTGATATCTACTTTTAGTTGTTATCGTCATCTTCAATAATAACGATAAAGTTACAGGCGCGATGCGGCGACAATGACGAGAAAGTTCAATAATAACGAGAAAGTTACAGGCGCAAATCATGTTTTGTTCTGTAATCGTCAAATGTGTTGTAATTCCTATTGTGTTTAAAATGATGATGTTATATATCGTCATCTGTTATTATGTTTGGTATATGTATCTAAAGTTTAATTTATTTTTATATTGAATGTTAAACTAAATATTTATACTTATAATTTATAAAAATTTAATCTAATATTTGTTAATAAGGCATTAGGTTTTGACATAAATTTTTGTATACAATATTTCATATGTTGAACTTTTTTTAATTAATTAAATGATTGCAAGTTTTAAAGAATTCTCTCAAGTTGATGGCTAAAAATATATATAGATTAAGTATTCAGGGCTACAAAGTGTAAATTATTGATGAAAAACAAAAAAGTGTATATTAATGAGACTTTTTCTACAAATTAATATAAATATCAATATAATAATATATTTGGATAATGATTATCAGGATTTTTAATTTGTAGTTTATCTAAATGATGACATCATCAAAAGTCTATTTGATGAAATTGAGTGATGTGTGTGAGTCCCTCGATAGCTATAGATCGCTCTCGAGATCGTCTATGATTATGTCGTGAGTGCGGAATCCTCACGAGATAACTAGTTTGATTAGTAAATTGGTATATCGCTAATTATCAAATAAATAATCAGCCGTATTGTCCTATCTTCGTTTCTATAAGCTATAGAACGAACTTAGGTCTCTGGAGTACTTGTATGTCGAACGTCTATGTATATCAGGGTATTCGTTCGTATATATATGTTTCAGGTCGAACTGGGCTTGCTGGGCTTTGTTCTTACGAATTTAGCTGCCAGCCCATGTAACGAAGTTAATCTTCGTTTGTACCAAACGAAGTTTATCTTCGTTTGCCTCTAACGAAGATATATCTTATCTTCGTTAGATGTAATACTTAGTTATATTCCTAAGTGTTTCATCTTAAGGAATCCTAACACATATTATGTTTGTACTTGTATATCACACAACAAACATCATACATAACACACACATATATATATATATAGAACTCCAAAACATGTAATCGATCATTACCAAAACATAAAGTCTATAATCTATCAATTACATATATAGATACGACATAAATTAACATAATATCTCAATCTAAACGACATATCAAATCTAAGTTGCTGTTGTCACATCAACGTGCATCAACAAACTCCCCCTTGACAGCAGCACCTTCGATTTCTTAGTCTTCAAAATTTGATCATTCATCAAACAACAATCTTTTGCTATTTGCATGAATATCTTCATGTAAGCAAAGCTGAAGTATCTTACGATATCTACTTTCTTCATGCTTCCAAAATGGCAAAAACGAGCACTCCGTATCGTATAACTTCCTCAGATCATTTCTTGAGAAGTTCACCAGCTGCATCGGATCATAAACTCTTCTCAACAAAATCTGCTTCTTTGAATCTGCATACATTTTGGCTTCACCAGAATTTCGATCAATTTCCCAATTATCCATTTTGTCCAAGACATCTTGTGCCCATTTCTTGGCAAGAACCTTGATCATGCATTTAATATCATGTTGAACAAACTCAACTGTTTTATCTGGTTTAACCACTCTTTTCTTCGATCTTGGCTCGATCTTAAACTGTGGTTTATCAGAATCTTTCATGTTCTTCCTTATCCAAAAATCTTTTCTAAGATTCTTACCAACCACATCAGCTAAGCCATCATCGCTTGGATTGATAATCCAGTTATTTCCAAGCTCATGTAAATCTTCTTCACACAAACTTCTGAAATGTCTCTCACACCATGCTAAGTACTGACAACCCTCTGGTCTTTTAAGCACAAACAACTTCAATTCATCATCATAAAACCAACTCCAGATGATTGTCTTGTACTTTGCAGCATCTTTATCTGAGATATGAGTCCAATACAAAATCGGTTTCCACGTTTCCCTATGTACTATCCAATCATTTACTCTTTTCTCGGGAACACGTCGATCAACAATATGTAATGAATCATCATCTCTGAGAGGAACTGGAAAATCATTTGAATTGAATGATCTTGTCACATTAATCTCATATTCAGATGGAATCGACACATCACCATTCTTAGCATACACAACAAAATGTAGAATTTGAGTTAGGCTGCTGAATGGGACTTGAAGCATTCTTTCTCTAACATCTGATCTCTGCTGATCCAACACTCTATTTTCTTCAATCAACGGATCTTCAGGAATTGAGTCCCACACTTCATCAAACCCATAAGGCTTCTTGAATATATCTAGATTTGGTTCAGGGACAAATTCGCCTTCCTCGAGCTCATCACCATCAAAGAATAAATCTGTATAATCTGGATCATCTATTTAAATTTACACAAAATGAACACCAGAATAAAAGAATAAACATAATAATGATAATAAAGATGAAATGTACTTGTATTAAAATAAGATAAATTACATTTTCATTACATAAAATGTCATAACTTATTACACACAAACAATTATACATTCTATCTAATAATCTTTATCATAAACAAAATTAGAAACCTGAATCACAAGGAGCACCAGAAGGACCAGCACCAGAACCAGAAGCACCTTGCTGAGAAGTTTGAGAAGTATCACCTCCTGTCTCCCCCTCGATCGCTGCACCCTTTCCTCTATCTTCAACTGGGCGAGAAACATTCCTTTCAGCAGCATTATCAGCATCATCATCGTCATTCTGACGTCGTGGTTGAACCGCTGACAATCTGCAAACTTCTTCAGGAACTTCTCCCCCTTGATTCTTGACCCAGTTGATCAAAATGTTAAAGCAGCGCGAGTCTCAGTGAGTTCAGACTCCAAAGTGCAAACCCTGGTCTCCAAAAGATCAACACGACATCCAAGAACAGGAGCAACAGCAGCAGTCGGGCTTGGAAGAGCAGGCAATGCGACAGAAGAAGCTTCAACAACACGTCTACGCTTAATTCTGGTATATTGAAGATCAATACTCCCTTGCCTCTTCACCGGACTAACCGAACTTGCTCTGTTCACAGGGTCTTCCATATCTTCAAAGATCTCTCGCAATTCAGAATCATGCTGAGCTGCAACATCGGGATCAATCTCAGCAGCAGAAATTGAGTTAGCAGAATCGGAAATTGCTGGAGTTGCGTGACAAGCTTTGCTTCTGCGTTCTCTATGAAACAAAACACCCGCTTGATCAAACGACTGATGCGAATGATCGCTTTCAGAAGCAGCCGGAATATCATGTATCATCTTAGTTCGACGTTCAGCAGCAGTAGAATCATCTGTGTCTGTCGCAGTTGTAGCAGCAGAACCGTCGGAACTAGCAACATCATCTCCATCATTTCCAACATCCAAACCAGCAGACTCATCCCCGGAGTCATCAGCAGAACCATCAACAGAATCATCCGAACTTTCAGAATCACCAGACTCAGAATCGTCATCAACATCATCCACAAACATATCATTCTCAAGACGAGATCGATAGTTTGGATTAATCAGGTGACCAATAAGTGGTGGATCATGGAGACCAGCCACATTACCCGTATTTGCCTCGAGATCAGCAAAAAGACGCGAAGGCCAAGCATGAAGGACGTAGCGAGGACCTTGGTCATATTCTAAGTCGGGACAAAAATGTCTAACTATAGCCATCACAAATCGAGGATACAGAAGAAATCGCTTTCTCCCCCTAGCATTAATCTGATCAACAAACTCTTGATAAAAATATCGGGAGAAAGGATAAGGGCGATTATATACCAAAGCAACCATCTGCGACGCAATCTGTGCAGATAGTTGATCAAAGCCAGCCTTGCGATTGCTCAAACAGACAAGCAATGCATACGCCAGATACCTCCATCTGCCCTGAAAACCACTCTTGTCAAAAGGAAGTTTGACCTGTCCAACAAACCCCATTCTCTGGAAGCAGCGAAGAAGGAGTTCGAACTCGTAAGTCATTTCAACATCGTCCTCTTCTTCTACGTCTGGTTCTGCTCCTAGATGCAAAATAGTGCGGAGCGACTAAGCATTAAAATCAAATGTTGTGCCTTCAACAGTTGCTCGTACAAAACTTTGGCCATCAACCATAACTTCATGAGCAGTAGACCAGAAAGAATCAATATACAGCTTAATCAGTCTCGGCGAATCACAAAAAGCAAAGGATAATCGTGAGCGAGCAATGTAGTTGAACATTTCATGAAAATGTTCACAATTATGCTGATCTGGATCTAGGTTCAGTGCAAGATTGTGCTTTTTCACAAATTGACGTGGAGCGAGAGCCATTTCTGCAAAACCAACCAAAATATCGAAACAACTATAAATAATCACGATAAATGAATTGCCAAGTTGAAAAACCCTAATATGAAAAACCCTAGTCCAGAATTTCGCAAAACAAGTCTGAACGAAGATAACCAATAAATTCGTTAAGTGGATAGAACGAAGATAGAAGCGAAATTCGTAAGCAATAACTAAACGAAAATAGATCTTAAGTTCGTAAGAATTAAATCTAAATTTACACCTAACGAAGTTTAAGTTCGTAAAGACTAAACTGTACATGCAAGTTCGTAAGTTACAAAACTTATCTTCTAAGTTCGTAACCTATAAACGAAGTCTAAATTCGTTTGAATAAACCTAAGTGTGTTAAGCTAAATTCATTCCTCATCAACTTGGGTCTAAGTTCGTAAGGCATAAAAGTAACTTCATGTCTACCCAAGGTAAATTCGTTCAATTCAAAATCTAAGTCCATGTGCACACATCTAAATTCGTTTTGAACTAAAGTCTAAATTCGTTCACACAAGTCTAAATTCGTTTGATCAAACCAGATGAATGATCACAAGAATTTTATAAACATAATCAACACAAATCAAATCGAAGATACATGGAAACCTAAATCATATTCGTGAATGAAAAGAACATTAAAAACTTACTTAGATCTCAGTTTGGACAATGAATCAAGAAAACGAATTAAAGTGAGAAAAAAGAAAAAAATTTGTGTTTTAGGGTTTTGCTCGAAAATAAGAGTATTTTTCGTTTGATAACGAAATAACGAAGAAAAACCCCTTTATATATGAAACTAACAATGGGCCAACTATGGATCGGGCATAACTTCACAAACGAAGTTAGCCAAACGAAGATAAACTTCGTTTGAACAAAGGTGTGTCGAACGAAGATAGCAGTTATCTTCGTAAGAACAAATCTGAAATATTCCGTAGTTCAGCAAAAATTTCAGAGTTTCATCCAAGCAATCTTCCAAAACACAACCCTTTATCACAATCTGTACATAGCAAAAACTCGTTAGATAGCAACTGTTCATGCCTTGTACGAAAACGTTCTTAGCACCCAGATTCATAATCATAATGTAAGTAGATAACGAACATTATAATCTGAATAAAAACATATGGTTTAAACGCTATCCATAAACAAACCTGAAAATAATCAATTTAAACATGAACCTCATTACCAATTTGATGATGACACCGAGAACTTCCTGGATCATAATATGCATGACAGCAAACCATCTTGAAACACTTAAATCCCATACTAAATGCCGTCTACAAAACTTAACAAACAATGAACTATCCAACAAAAATTCACTGAAGAACTTAGTAAAGTTTCCAAAAGTATGTCATAAATCACAGCATGAAATTCAAAGGAAACTAATATGAAATTTGATTATTTCATTAATACATGAATCATAAATAAATAACTATTCCAAAAACCAGTTCATGTATTCATCCTTCACATGCTCTAATCTGCATCACAAATATTATCACTACACACCAAGGATCTTATCGTAATGATATCATCCATGTAAATAACAATGCAGTAACAGAAGTCAGCATTCCAACGTTATCTTCTTAACCTGAACACTGCACACTTACCACAAAACTCATCAATGCATTGAGAACAAACAGTATAATGCAGAAAATTCAAGTTATAATCAACATCATGGGTTAACAAATATGAAATAACTAAAAAAAATATCAACAGATCAAGAGAGGTCATTTCTTGTCAAACCCTAAAATGTCACCACACAAAATGAACAAACCAATTAATAATTTGGTGACAAGTGAAAATCATGAGATTTCAAATGACTTTGACATTTCCATTACACTTGAAAAGATCATTTTCTAAACTTTAAACAAATTAATGTCCCTATTAGAAAATCTTCTTTGTAAACAATCTAACAAACTCATTAAAAATTCACATGAAGGAATTCGCAAAACATATACTCAGAATTTGAATAGGATCTCTCGTGCAATAAGAACGTATAAAAATACTATTTGACTCAATTAAAAAAGAAAATAACACAGAATAAAAATTGCAGAATAATAAACTAATCTAAATTCTAATTAACTAGACCTTATACATTATTCACATTAAGCATGATTACTGCTGATTAGATCAGTTTAGCATGTTACATAAGCCTGCGGGTGAGAAATAATTCTCTTATTATGAGTTCTGAACCGTGACCAACAGCGATTACCGGTATGTTTTTCCTCTTAAACACTCGGTACATCCAGTTCCATTGAGTTATGACACTTTCGACATACCCTGGCCAAGGACAGTCACCATGTAACCCGAGTAGCCTAATATGCCATATGAATAGTTGCGAACTTATGTAACCCACATTCAGATATACTTTCGTAATCGATACAAGCACTAAGATAAAAATATTCAATATATTCAAGAACATCCTTAACCAATCATGAGAACTTTGTGGATAACTGAATTGAATTACTTTGTGATTTCACATATATGCTTCTGCATTTCATGATTTATAAGGAACCGTGATTTTCTATGAGATTCATGTAGCGAACTTTCTGACAACCTATCCAAGTTGGAAGCTTTAGGTAGGCTAGGTATACAAAGATACCCCGAGGACATACTTGTCCGAATCTCAAAGACCACATTAGCCCCTTAATTGCATTCAGTTGATTTGCATAACAATATCATTTACTTTTATGCTCATGATCGGTAGAGGTTCTTGCCTATTCATTGAACAAATCTTATAGTAATGCTAGATCTTTCACAAAATTTAAGGACTAGATCAATTCATTACTGAAAAGCAAGCAATCTCAGCCATATATCTGAATATGTTTCCCACAAGAACATTGTTATTTTAAGTTCAGATTGAAGGAAACCTTGTACTTTGTGTCTACCGATATATCCCAAATTGTAATCACTGAACTAATCAGTTATATTACGATTAAGCAGGCTTAAAAGCTAAAGTATCGTCACTTTTCATTAGCGCAGTAACCTTACTAATATTTTTTTTTTTTTTTTTTTTTTTTTTTTTTTTGAACTAGATATATACAAACTTTACTAAGACAACTCTTTTTGTATTTTTTTATGACTATCTATGTACAACTATACTACAAGACACGAAAATACATTTAAGTTTTGAGAGAAACTACTCGGCATTCTTCATACCATTGAGTTGAAATAACAACTCAAGACGAGGTCCATCAAAAGCTTTAGTGTATAAATCAGCAAGATTATCATCAGTAATAACCTTTTCTAAATGAATAAGCTTTTTCTCAAAAAGTCACGTATGAAGTGATACTTATATCTATGTGCTTGGTGACTTTAAAGTTTTTCGGATTCTTGGTATATCTATGGCAGACTTATTATCAATACAAATAGGAGTATTAGAGATATTCATACCATAATCGCGCAGTTGTTGCTGTATCCAAAGCACCTGAGAACAGCAATATCCAGCAGCAATGTACTCTGCTTCACAGGATGACTGTGCAACAGATGTCTGCTTTTTGCACTGCCACGATACAATTCTCCCCCTAAAAGCTGACATCCACCGGACGTTGATTCCTATCCGAGTTGTCACCACCATAATCCGAATCAGTATAAGCTACAAAGTCAAAAGAACATACATGGGATACCAAAGACCTAGACGAGGCTTGGCTTTCACATAACGAAGGATTCTTTTTGCAGCTTTCAAGTGAGACTCTTTCGGATTAGCCTGATATAGCTAGCACATAGAAACAGCAAAGGTAATATCTGGACGTGAGGCTGTCAGATACATCAAGGATCCAATGATAGCTCGATATTGAGTGGCATCGACAGATGGATCATTAGGCTTATCAGGACACAACCATGATAGTCTTAATGGAGTAACAGCATCCTTAGCATCAGACATGCGAAACCGAGTAAGCAAATCTTAACATACTTGGTTGATGTATAAAGAAACCATCTTTCAGTTGATCCACCTGTAGACCAAGGAAGAAGGTTAATTCCCCCATAGCACTCATCTCAAATTTAGCCTTCATGCTGTGTTCAAATTCCTTGCACATTTTGTCATCAGATGAAACAAAAATGATGTCATCGACATAGACCTGTACAAGCAAGTAGTCCTTCCCTTTCCATTTAATAAACAACGTGCTGTCTATAGAACCTCTAGTAAAACCACTGTCCTTCAAATGTGTTGACAATTTTCATACCACGATCGAGGAGCCTGATGTAAACCATATAAAGCCTTATCGAGACGATATACTTTATTAGGAAAGTCTGGATCCTCAAACCCGGCAGGTTGTTCGACATAACTTCTTCTTTAATATCACCATACAAGAAGGCACTCTTTACATCAAGCTGATACACCTTAATACCTTTATAACTAGCATATGCTAGAAATAATCGAATAGCTTCAAGTCTAGCTACAGGTGCAAATGTCTCATCGTAGTCAAAACCTTCTTGTTGCTCAAATCCTCTAACCACCAAGCGAGCCTTATTTCGAGTGACTACACCTCTTTCATCGCGTTTACAACGAAAAACCCAACGCGTTGTTAAAGGAGATTCAAAGGAGGTAAGTCAACTAACTCCATACCTCAAGCTTTCGAAACTGAGCCAATTCTTCTTGCATCGCCTCAACCATGACGGTTCCTTAAGAGCATTCCAACATTCTTAGGCTCAACTGAGAGATAAAGCAGTAATACAATACCAAGTAATTGCCCCAGTATCCTTAACTTCAGCAAACATACACGACGGTTTCTTAGATTGATTCCTCGTGCGAACAGAGGCAGAAGCATCACCAATGATTTGCTGACTGGATGATCCTTGTGGACTCTGGTTTGAGGAACCTTATCGATAGAAAGATCATCACCAAATTCGTTTGCACATGTTGCTCTGGAGTTTTATAATCTGGAGTTTAGGTCCTCCTGAGTGTCACCTTCCGTGTCATCAGTATCATAGAAAGGAGAATCAGGTAGAGGTACATGCAAAGGATCAGTAGGAACTATAGGAGCAGGCTCTAAGGTTGAATCTGCTACTTTTGTCCCACTAGATTCTCCAGATTGAGGTAGGCTCAACATTGGTGAGGGACCGGAAGAAGAAACAGAAACCGGTCCACCATCCAGAGGATCATAGGAGTAACGACATCCTCCACTGTTGGAACACCTGCAAAAGAAACAGGACCACGAAAAGAAGTGAAGACACCATCATAATCAAAATGATTAGCAGGACCAAGGTGTACAGCAGGTTGTGACTGACAATTACGACATTTGTACCAAGATCTACTTTGCCAGTCTTCTGATTGTACACTCGCCTAATCGGTGTACTTGGAACATACCCAAAAAGAAACCCTCTCAGATTTAGGTTCAATTTCCCTTGAGGAAGAGTTTTAAGAAAGTGCACGGAACACCGAAAGGCTCAAACATTCTGTAAATTGGGCTTTTGTTGTGCAATAGTTCATAACTAGTCTTCTTAAAACGTTTCACTGTTAAAACCCGATCAGAATGTGACAAGCTGTATTCACTGCCTCTCCCCAGAAAGTAATAGGAAGCCCTGAATCAGCAAGCATCGTCCTGGCTGTCTCAATTAGCGCCTGTTCTTCAGTTCAGCCACTCCATTCTGTTGTGGCTCATATGGTGCACTGTACTGATGTTGAATCTTTGGTCAAGCAAATACAGTAATAGTATTATTCTTGAACTCAGTGCCATTGTCACTCCTGATTCTCTTAACTTTGACTCCATGGACATTTCAACTTGCTTGACAAAATCCATAAATCGTTCGGCAGTCTCATCCTTGGTCTTCAGAAAAAATACCATGAGTACGCGAGTAATCATCAGTGATCACCAAACAGTAAGACATCCCTCCAATGCTTCTTCTGTTCACAGGACCAAAGAGATCCATATGAAGTAATTCGAATGGTTGGAAATGGAGTTGAGTACCTTGGATTTATGCGGATTCTTATGTTGCTTTCCTTTCAAACACGGTACACACTATCTCCATCCCAAACTTCTTAAAAGCACCACCGTCAACTAACCCAAGACTGATAAGTTCATTCATTTTCCGAAAGTTGATATGTCCATTCTACGATGCCATAGGAGAGATTCAGACTCATTTGCTTGCTCAACAAACAAAGGGGCTCTTTGGATTATCAACACCTAAAATTAAACCATAGATGTCTCTTTCCTAGGAGCTTTGAGCATAATCCATTCTTCTGGAAACAAAACCCGGCTTCAAGATGTATGCCTCCTTTCTGTGAAATGAACATTGGTGCCCTTATCACAGATTTGTGAGACATATTGATTGTGAGTAAGTTGTTCCAC